>NC_056736.1:293844131-293969131 GCF_019279795.1 Protopterus annectens | reverse complement strand
TAGTAGTAGTCCTGGGCTTGCTTCTGGTAGGTACAGCAGACACTATTCAGCCATTGAAGTGATTGTAGAGAGTTTCTGAGAACAATTCAACATAGTCTGCTGTCTCGGAGTTTGGATGGGATTTTGACAAACCGTCATTTAATAAAAGTTAATATGTCTTGGAATAGTTCCTAATTGTTGCTGGTTTTAATGGGATTACAAAGTTGAGTTTTGCTTTTGAAGTAGACAGCTTTATAGTTGGACCATAACAGAAAGGATGGGACATCGGGGGTGCAGCCTTCTCCCATATTTGTAAGCACATGGTCCAGTATTTTGGAGCCTCTAGTTGGGTGTATTCACTATTTGGTCAAAGGTGTTTCTATTTACGAAATCCAGGAATCCCTGTGCCTGTAGATATGAGTCTGTGTAAGATTCCCAGTCTATAGAGACGTAGTTAAAGTGTCCAGTGAGTAAGGTATTAGGTTGAATGGTAAGTGTCTCCAGTAGTTCCAGCTATGAATTGTGAACTTCTTGGGACATGGAGGCTGACTTATAGCTGGCTAGGGTATGGTACGGGATTTTGTCTGTGATGACCTGCATTTGGAGGAATTACAGGACATCATTTGGTTTGACCACCCTAGAGGTATGCTTGGTATTGATGTGTATTGAGAAAGCTCCTCCTTTAGCCCTTGTCTATGCAGCTGCTGCTCTAGAAGTGTGGAAAGTACTGAAACTTTGCACCGCTGGTGTATTTTCTCTTACGTTAAACCATGTATTGGTAAGTGCACGGATGTTTATATTCTCTAGTGTGGAGGCTTGGAGGGAGTCTAGTTTTCTTATTTAGGTTCCTGACATTAAGCAGTAACACCTCGAGGTTCAGCTGAATTGATTTTGCTGTTGTGAGTAGGTTTTTCAGTTTGGAATTGTGTAAAAAAGGCACTATGGGGTGGATACAGTTTTAGCCAGTATTTGAAAGCCTAGAAGGGGCAGGTGCAGACCACCCTTGGGAAAGCAACTTAGTCTGTTAACCATGTCCTCCCAAACTGACCAATATTGCATCCCCATGGAGTGATACCAGAAAAACAGACGGTTGTTGAAATCAGTCGTTTTTTGCTCATATTGTGACATCATCCTCAGTGATAGTAATGTGCTGGTCAATGCTAGGCTCATATCAGCCAGATGGAATTATATCACCCCACACAATTCAAGAAGTTTGAGCTGCCTAGTATTAGCAGTTAAACAGCTTCACATTCACCCAGAATTGCACATTATTATCTAATTAAAAAAACAAGTATTTAATAAAAAAAGTGCTGTCATATGTATAAGTTAACCCACATGTACCCCTGCAGCTTTCTTTAACTTGCTTCTTATGCTGCCTCAAACAGCCGCCACCTGATGCAGCCTAAATCCATGGAAAATGGTTACTCACTACTTTATCCAATAATCCAACCAGCTCGCACTGAAGCACCATTTCTGCTCTTCTGAAATGATATAAGTACCTGTAATAAGGGATTATCATGTTATTCTCCTTTGCTGTATATGATTAAATGTTGCGCTGTTTTGAAAAAAGCCCTGCCAAGTAATCCATAGTAGAAATCACATCTCCTGAGCAGGAGCAAAGTTCCAACTTCCAAAAATGGAAAGTCATTTTTAAAGTTGTTCTTCTTCTTTCGGCTTTTCCCGGTTAGGGGTTGCCACAGTGGAACTCTGGTCTGCTAATGATTGGCAGTAGATTTTTACGGTGCCGAAGTGCCAGCCCGATGCCCAACCTTCAACTAAGGCACGCCCATTCAGGCATGTCTTTCGAACACCACTTGCCCGTGGGGAGGACATGCAGACTCCACACAGAAGGTGCTCCAGCCGAGAATCAAACCGGAGAACCTCTTCCTGTGAGGTGACAACGCTACCGCTGCACCACCGCGGCCTACCACAAGGAAACTCAGGTAAGCTTGAAAATAAAATAAGTCTAAGCAAAAGTCCTACACATTTGAAAAGTTTCCAATTTAACCAGTAATGCAGGGTGGGGTGAAGGGGGCATCCACCCTGGGTGGAAAGCGCTTTCCTGCACCTCTTGAGTTGTAAAAGGTGTAGCAATCTGCTTGCTACATTCTGTTTTTGCTCCTCAGCTTTGAACTGTGGGTGGGATTTGGCTAGTTCCTTAATTTTAGGAATGTGGGAGCACCAGCCAGGCTGCAGGCCTTTGTTTTTTTCCCTCAGCTTTGAACTGAGGAGTGGGAAGGGACTGTGGGACCTCTAAAGTAAAATAAAAAAGTTAAATGAAAACTGTAAAATTTGAAAATACTGTACTGTACTGTGATTAGCTGGAAACACTGTATACAATGAGACTGAGAAACGAAAGTCTTAATTACCCAAGCACTTGCTGAATAGGTGTCAGTCTCTACCTTATGGACCAAGTCTCGTGCATTCAGAATGAATTGTCCAAACACTGTAGTTCATTTAATAAGGTTTTATTAAATGTTCACAATATCCGAATACTGTTTTCATTAACAGTACTGATAAACAATTAAAATTGCTGCACATCATTCCGATTATCCTGAACAACGTAAACTGACATAGTCTCTAGATGACCTGTTTTCTGTAATCAGGCTCGAGTGTTTGTCATCTTCTCTGAAGTAACAGGTCAAACGTACTAACCTTAACTGCCCTGCTATCCTGAACACAGCATATTATATTGCTTTTAGTCTCGTAAATTTCCTTTGTTTACTTTTTCTAACCTTGGTCTCAGGCTTTGTCTGTGCTTCATTAAGGAACGTTCTGTAGCTGATCTTTTCCTTGAGAAAAGAACATTCTGTCTGCACAGTTTATGCTTATCTTTCCTTTTTAATAAACTATCTTTTTATGTTTTGCCAGCAAGGTTATATTCCTTTCTGCTTAACTGTCTTTTAAATAAAAGAAACACAATTTATTTTACCTTTTAGCCTGTCTAATGTCTAATAACTGTTTTAAAATGGAAATCCCAAATCTAACAAAAACAATTTAAATAGCTTTTTTTACTTGGAGGGACTGCAGCCCAGCTACATAGTGCAATGAGTATGTTTGGAGGTGTGTTAAGGGGTTACAGTGCACCATTTTTGGTAGTGGTCTGCCTTAGATGTGCCTGTTTTCATAGAATTCCACAAGTTAGTATGGGCATTAATTGTATATACTGTTTTGATTTTACTAATTTATGTTTCTGAGAAAGGCATAAAGCAGGTGTTTGAATCAAGCTTTGTATTAGTCAGTGATGTGTAATAGTAATCTGACTGCAGGAGCAAGCAGATGCCATATTGGTAGACTGGTAAGCTAAGATTTGCAATAACTAGTATGGCTGTGTATGTGTATGTGTGCATGTGTGTCTATGTATTTCTGTGTGTGTGCGCATGCAGTACTTGTTTGTTTTTTGTGTGGTTCTGTATGAGATAAAGAGCAAGTGTACAAGTACATATTGGCACCTCAGATTTATGTACCTTTGTAGACAGGTGATGAATGAGGCAGGTCAGGTGGGCCACTAACTTGTGCACAGATAGCTGATCATGAAGTGTCTTGTATACCGTTGACCACACTTCTTAGCAGTTGTACTGTAAGTGACAGGGAAGAGGTCTGGGGACTCTGCTGTTAAAGATAATGTGAACAGGTAAGCATTTATCCTGACTTAGCAGCAACGGTAAAGTGATCCACACTGGTACTGACAAGAGCATGAGGTAAAGGAACGGAAGGTAACCGAGCAAAACAGAAAAGGCTATGGGGGTCACTAAAGCTAGGCATGTATGAGAAACTTTAATTACCACGAGCTGGTCCATTTTTTCTTTTCTTTTTTATTTACTTACTTTCACAGTATGTGGCTAAAGTGGCTAGTTATACTTCTCAAATACTTTTGCACCTAGCCACATTCCAGAAATGTTGGTAAAAATTGAAAAATACCGGCTCACGGGTAATTAGCACTTTGCATAAGAGCTAACCTTTTCTGAAGACAACCCCCGTATGTTTTTGGAGAATGTCTACCTGACTCATGTTAGTTCATTCGAGTAAACATCTTTACAAATTTGGGAGGCTGAAACTGTTGTATATAAAATGTTGCTGCCTGGTAGAAACAAGGATCTTATTGATCAGATTTTACCAGTAGACACTTTCCTTTCTGTACTTATTTTGTAAAAACTAATAGTGGTTTCACTTGGCAGACATGTTCTGCATAAGGTACAAGCTAGCAGCATGTGATCACCCTTTTTTCGTTAAGATATTTAAAAAAAATTTGCTTATTCAAATGTGTTTTGAATACCCTCCACCATCACCTAAATACTCATCTGCCTTTTTCTTTCCCCTTCTTCCTGTGTTGCAGATTTTAAAATGTACACTGATAGGTGTCAGTTGCAAATTTATGAGATGGCAGTTCACTGAACATTACCATAGTGACACAAATACAAGCATATGGGCTTTGCCATAAAAACATCCTTGTATTTTTCACATTGAGCTTGCTTAACTGCCATTTAATAAATTAGCAGGAGACAGTCATGAACTGATAATATAAGTAAGTGCAGTAGCATTTTGAAATAGCTGTAGTTTATCTTTGTTATGCTGTCTGCCTCCCATTTCTTTTTATTTTATTCATTTATTAATTTATTCATTGTTGATAGCATACACTGCAGACCGTATAGTATCTGTTTCTGTCTGAATTAGGGGATCTGTTGTATGATTTTCTAGTTCATATCTATAGTTTCCATTCCAGACCCATGTAATATTTGACAGAATGTTATTTTAGTCTTGAATGTCAAGGCCAAGCTCAAACCTGGAATTTTTTTTTTCCTTTGCCTTAGATAGGTGGATTTCTGCAGGGAGCATGTACTTCATTGGCAGGGAGTACCTGATGTCTGGTTTTAAGACAGTGGTTTATACTGCATAAAGATGAGGAGGTATTAGACAGCCATGTTGCCTGAGATGCATTCTTTTCATGTCTTTTTGGTGGCTCACAGTAAACTCTTGACTGATATGCATGACAGTAGCATAAGTGATTGGAAACTTTTATAATCTTGTGATTCCCTTGTTGGTTTTGCGCTTTAGTTATGTTTCGTCCATTGAAGATGTGTTTAAATTGAGGAAGCATGTGAACTGTGGAAAATACTGGAAAGCATGCATTTCTTCTGAGCCAGGAAACTGAACCACATGGCAAACTGCTGTGAGATGGCAATACTAACCACTGTACCGTCATGCTGCACTATTAAAAATGTTACATGCTTCATATAAAAAAGGTAGGTTGTTAATGCTGTCTACCCTAATTTTTTTGGTTGAAAGTCGGAACAAAGGAAATGCATGGATTCAATGTAAACCTTATAACTGTTTACATTGCATGAGAGGATTGTTATGTAGAGCCTGGATATTCCTACCGGCGACTGATTGATGTCTCCTTTGTGCTGGCATGTACTCGGGTAAAATTGGCATCAGGAGCATTAATAGCCTACCTCTTCTGTTGTTTGAAGCAAGTGATATTTTTATAGGTACAAAACAGTGGTGCAGTGGTTAGTGCTTCTGATGCAGTTGGGGTACTGATGAAATTAGATTGAAATCTAGCATGAAGTCTTGAATTCTTCCTAGCATAGGTAAGCTGTATCTGTAGCACAAATTAAAATAAAACTCAGAGATGTACAGCAGTTATTCATTTCTCAAAATGAAGCTCAATGCCAGTATAAAGGTAATGACTTCTTATGTGTATGGTATTAGAATGTTTTAGTCATAAAAAAGGCAGGGCAAAAAGGGAGAAAAGACCATTCCATTTTCGTCTGCTTAAAATAACTGTGGCTGTTGCGAAACTGAGAGTGAATGATAACATGAACTTGTGAGTTAAATGAATACTGCAAATAAAGTGGTGGTGTTGTCACTGATAATAACCTGACATCACAAGAGAAGAACACGTTCAGTGATTTGGGCTTATAAGGGTGTTGAGATGCAGTGAATGACATAGCAGAGCTCAGTAGTGGATTAGACTGATGTGAGAGACTTTTGTTTTGCATAGGGTATTTTCCCAAAGCAGGCAGCTGTATCGAGGGGCTTACATTACAAAAGCTCACCCGAGAGTGAGAGAAAGGGAATTGGCTAAGCACATAACATCTCTGAGTAGCATTGTGTTTTAGACGTGTTAAGAGTCGTGATCTGGTAGACTGATAATCCAGTTTCCAGAACAGATTCTCCTATAGGGCATACCCAGGTTCTCTAGTGTCTGGAATGTATTGGAGTCAGAACATTAACTGGATGGCTAGTATATGTTGCATACCTGAACTAGGCTTTTAGTTCTAGGCTTGCTTTGGTGCCTGTTTTTTACCTGTCTTAAGTTATTTTAACCCCCGCAGTTCAGAGCACATGCAGAGATATGTGATATGGCTTACTGGGAAGAATTGAGGAATTCATGCATGTTTAGCATCTGTATTAAGTTATTCAAATTTCATTAAAGCTAACATGTCAGATAATTTTAATGGCTTAGTACATGCTGTTGTTGGCTTCTTGTACTTCTTTCAAGGCACTGATTGACAGTCATGAGGAGTGTGATGGCAAGCCTTTTCAAGCAGGGTGCTCCAGCAACAAGGAATTGTCCTGTTTACTTTCCCTTCCTCCAGGAGCAGATTATTTTCATCAGGTATGTGCAAGGGAGTAAACACATTTTGCTGTATGCAAAAAAAAAAATTGTCATCATCTTTGTTTTAGTTAGGTTCTTGGAACTGTTTTATTTGATTTGATTTTCTTATGTTAATATGTTTTTCATCAAGTATGATGACTATTTGTAAACAGCCTGGACATTGTGTATCTAAACTCATTTCTGTCTTCTGAAATATCTAATTGGACAGCATCTGGTTAGAGAGGCCAGGGTGCAGTTACTGAAGTTCCTTACCTGAAAAAGCTGAGAGGCTTAAGGCTTAGAAGGCAGTCTAGGAAATGTAAAACACTCACTCCCGTATATATGATTATTTTTTAAGCAGTTATCCTCTTATTCATGAGTCGCCTGTGAGATTTCAGGAAGTATACTATGAAATACCTGTGTGAGCAGGATTATGAGTGCATGCACATTGATGCAGAAGGTGCCCAAGTGATGTCCTGCATGGCATACAGTACCAGGGTGCCTGGGAAGGCTAAAAGTTAACCAGTGAGGGCTGTAAGTTATTGCATTGCAACAAAGCTGTGTAGTAGCAAATAGTACAAGGCAGCTGATGAATCTTAAAGATTCCTTTATTTTTGGTGTATAACTGTTTTGATAAACTGTGTTCTTTTATTGGTATTTTGTTTGCATGTGCCTTATGTTTGTATTTTCTTAAAGGCAGTGTTGCCTGACTTGGAAAATGCATTGTCCCTGACAGATATTGACTTACTATAATGATGCACTGCACCATAGCTGTGGGAAGGCACGAGAGAGAGAGAGAGAGAGAGAGACAGAGAGAAAGAGAGCTGGAACTGTGAGGCAGTACAAAGTGGAAATAAAGGATGCCACGTACCAAGTAATATAAGCCCTTAAATGTAAAAAAACTGTGATGTTCTAGGTTGTAGTAAAAGAGACATTGCCACTACAAAAAAGAGGTTGGTTTTCCTCACTACAAATAAGCATGAGAGGAGCATTGTATGCAGTCATAAGCCCCACAACTATACAATTATATAATGCAAGAGGATAAATTAAGTCAGCGGTTAGTGTCTGCAGGAACCCCTCTCATTGAAATGCTTTTGCACATTGATGACTGCACTAAGTGAAGGCGGGAAGTGTATGTGTGCACATTTTTTAAGCTGTTAATCTTATGTTATTTTCTGTCAATTTGAACATGATGGCAAGTTTAAGTGGTCACAGTGTGGTCTGTATCCTACAGAGTTAAGTGGTCACAAGTTCACATCATACCCCCACACAATTCCCCTAGCATATGTTAATATAGAACAGTGTTCATAAACATTCAGTGTACACATCAGCTGTGCATACATGGATAGGTTGTGCACTTTGGTGTGACTAAACCCATGAGGGTATATAACTGCACTGAGGAAATGTTGCTGTTTACTTTTGATATAATGAGCCACAATGTACTTGTGTTATTCCATAATCTGAGCAACTCTTGTGTTACTTAGTAAAACCAGAGCATTGTGTATGGCAGTAGGCTGGAGTTGATGTATACATGTGCCATTGAGTGTGTTGTGTACCATTATGTCACAAAATACCTTTTACACCAAAGTAATAACTGCTTGCTTAAAGCAATGTTAGGTAGCACAGTATGCAGAAGAGCGCCTAACAGGTTTACTAAATAAAAGTTGTTTTTATATGAGGGATACATATCTGCACACATAGATCAATGTCTTGTAGAGGTGGAAAAAGGGTTAGAGGACAATAGGAGAAGGAACAGATAGAAAACAGGAAAATATGTAAGGGGGATACACAGGATGAATTGCAGGCAGAGGAATGGGGAGGCATTTCTTGGAGGACAGAGACCCCTTGTTTAATATATATGTATATATATATATATATATATATATATATATGAGAGAGAGAGAGAGAGAAGGGATGTATATATAGAAAGAAGGGATGAGGGGGTATCTGATTCAAACAAAGAAAACAAGGTGTTGAACAGGGTAGAAACTGTGCTGGGGGAGTACTGCAGACATATGGGTGTAGTTGTGCATATATGAAGTGGGGCTGATAAAGGAGGGACACATCCCTACAGAGGGTTGATAGATGATGTTGGAGAAGGTTGAACTATGCACAAGATATAGAGAAGGACACTGTAGAAAGGAGGTGACACCTAGCAGAGGATGAGGAGAAGTGCCTGGCTTCAGGGGGCTGCCTGCTTTGCCCAGCAGGTTGCCAAGACACAAACATTACCAGCTGGTGTTCCCAATTGGCAGAAGTCTGTGTCTGGTGACCCAGCAGCAAGGCCTGTTACGTTGAGTTCATAAGAGGACCCACCACATGCAGCTGAGTGACACCACTTGTGGAGGTTGCTGCCTGTCCTCGGGCAGGGATGTCTCTCTCAGTGGGACCTTCACCCCTCCTTCCTTGGCGAGGTAGTCTCAGCTGCATTACTGGATCTGGCCTTATTATTGGCTAGCTGTAATGAAGCTGCCTGGGCCATAGCTATCCTTTCTAAATGACCTGGAGAGTGGAGACACAAATAGGAAGGATAGAATAAGTGTGATATTTCTTAATTTAAATTATGTAAAGACAGTAAAGCATCAGAAAATCTTGCTCACCATGTCATGATTATAGTTGCCCCTGTCTTCTGTGGCAATTCACATTGTTCAGTCCATGCTTCTCCCATTCTTTAGCAGTGCTACAAGTAAAGGTATGTAGTCATGAGGAGGAAATCTATGTAAATCAATAATTACAATGCATTTTAGGGGTTTTCCTTGCACCTTTGCTTCCACTGTTATGGAAGATAAAGCTGCAAGCACTTCAGGTCTTCATTATGATGCCAGCACTGCTTTGTGGCCTGTTGGATGCCATTAGCTTCTGATAACACCTGCCCTAGGTCATAACAAGAGGTCATAGCAAGCTTCCACCTTCTTAAGTGGCCAGCCATAAACACCAAGCATAATAAAACACAAAATACCGAATAAATCGAAAAAAACACCACCGAAGCAGGGCAGAGCTGATAGGTATCCTTTAATGCAAAGATCTGGTACCTCGGCTGTTTGCCTTCAACGGACAACTGATACAAAATGTAACCATCCTAAATACATTTCAAAAAACCCTAAATCATTTAATCACATTCAGTTAACAGTAATTGATTTCAATTAACATCATTCTAACATTTAAACTTAAACACTACATTATTATTTAACATTAACATTTCTATTTAAATTATTAATTTTATGTTGCTTTATAAGCTATCAACAGTACATTTTATTATAAAATTTTGTACAAAAAGAAAAAACTGTGAAGGCAGACTGGTCTAAAAACCATCATTAAATAATGTGCAAAAACAACATTATGCAATATCTTGGTACACTAAATTCACTTCCAAATTGAGACCCCCTCGGTGAAAGTGTCCTATAATTTAAAATGAACTTGCTGTCTAGATCTAACAACTTTCTAACTACATCACCCCCCCTCTTGGCTAAAGGCTGAGCAAAGACGGAACAAAAGAAACATGGTGTTACCACTGTGCACATTCAAAAAGTGTTCAGCAACTGGACTTTTTAAATTTCCATTGCGAACATCCCTAAGGTGTTCTAGAATCCTAATTTTTACAGCCCTTTTATTCTGCCCTACATACCATTTGGTTTTAGGACAGCTACAACCAATAACATAAACTACAGCACATGAGTAAACAGCTAAACTTCCCCTTATATACAGATTTTCTGCCATTAATACAACCTCCCGAGATATTCTTGACATGGCCACAAACTTTGCAATGGCCACAAGGAAACATGCCAAATGAGTCCTGTTGAACTTGACCCTGAGCCATATTCAGAAGCTCCTTCAAATTTGCATAACGTCCATGTGAGAATCTGACATATCTAGGGGATAACTTTCCCACATGAACATCCCCACTTACTAAATGCCAAGATTCCAAAGTCATTCTCCTCATGGTTTCAGAGAACCCAAAATATTTAGAAACAAAAAAAAATTCCCTTTCCTCCTGATTACCTGATCTAACATTGGCATTTTTGCTCCTGCCAACCCTAGGAACATGTCTATTACTTGAGGCCTCAACTAAAGCCTTGCTTAACATTTTCTCATCATAACCTCTTGAACTCGGCCGCTTTTTGGCACTCAATAAACATTCTATTTTAAATGCTTTGTCAGAGGTGTTCCGAGCTATGCGTTTGAATTCACCCAAAGGTAAAGACTCCTGTAAATGAGGGGGATGCATACTAGATGCATGCAAAAAATTGTTTGCAGCAGTTTCCTTCCTATAAAGTCAAAACTGAATTTTCTTATTGCCGTCTGAGTCCACATAAAACAGCATCCAAAAATATCACTTTAGAATCACCCCTTACCCTAGAAAATTTCAAACCATGCTTAGTGGTGTTTAAATAAGAAAAAAATTCATCAAACCCCTTAAGATCACCTCTACACAAAAAAAAATCAGGTCATCAATGTATCTCTTGAAAAATACAACACGCTCTTGAAAAAAGCTAGTGCCATACATAAACTTTTTCTCAAAAAAACCCATGTAAAGTATAGCATAAGTGGGAGCATAAGGTGCTCCCATCGCCATTTGTAACGTATGGCATAAGTGGGAGCATAAGGTGCTCCCGTCGCCATTTGTAACATATGGCATAAGTGGGAGCATAAGGTGCTCCCATCGCCATTTGTAACGTATGGCATAAGTGGGAGCATAAGGTGCTCCCATCGCCGTTTGTAACGTATGGCATAAGTGGGAGCATAAGGTGCTCCCATCGCCATTTGTAACATATGGCATAAGTGGGAGCATAAGGTGCTCCCATCGCCATTTGTAACGTATGGCATAAGTGGGAGCATAAGGTGCTCCCATCGCCATTTGTAACGTATGGCATAAGTGGGAGCATAAGGTGCTCCCATCACCGTTCCCTTGCACTGTAGTAAAATATCCTTTTCAAAAACAAAATAATTATGACTTGGACAAAACTCCAAATAGTCTTGGCACATAAGCTGTTTTAGGACCATCACCCATGACCTCCCAGATTGCTTCTAGACCCCATCTCAACTGGATATTGGTATACATAGAGTTAACATCTGCCACCACCACAAGGAATATTTTTTACTTCCTCACAAAGGTCTGCTGTATTTTTCACATGTGCAGGACCTTTGACCAAGAATTTTTTTTTTTAAATGAATCAATAATTAGACCTACATTTTGCAGGTAAGAGCCTATCCCCGAAACTGTAGGCCTTCCTTGGGGGATCTGCAAAGCTTTTATGTATCTTGGGCAGAGCATAAAAGAAGGGGTTACATGGTTTCTCAATATACAATTTCTTTACATTCTCCCTCCTGAAAAAAAAACAATCTTTCACCACGCTCTAAAAGCTTTAACAATTGCTCATTATACTCCTGTATAGGATTCAAGTCCAACTTCAGGTAATCCTCCTACCACAGTAATAAATCAAAAAACATTTTATTGTATCGCATCCTTGACATGATGACCCAGTTCCCACCTTTGTCTGCTTGTTTGAACACAAAATCAGAAAGTTGGCCTCTTAGTGAGTTCAATATTTCCCACTCATTCTTAGAAATATTATACTTTTTATTCATTTTAACAAATTTGAAAACTTTGCTCAAATAACATGACTGCAGGAGACAATTTAGGAGACATAAACTTATTAGGTACAGGCAGAATAGGAACAGTCAGTCTACCATAGCCAGTGTCAAAACCTTCAAACATCCCTACCACATTTTCTTGCACGTTTTCATCCTCAACAGGATAGTCATAAATGGATACATTTAACAAACTGTCATCTTTGTCCAAAAACTCTGCATCCACATTTACATTCAAATTGTTAACATCAGTTACATCATTCAACTTCCTTTTATCAAAATAAACAATTAAATTAACTTCCTACAGAATTTCTTGACATCTAACAGCAAGTCTGCTAGTGAAGGAATCTTGACTGGCACAAACTTCGTCCCTTTAGAAAGCAACCCAAGAATCGTCTCATTTAAAGGCAAATGACATAAGTTTACAACTTTTAATGCATCTATACTAGTATTTGTGTCATTAAGTAATACATTACCGTCCTGAACCAAAGGAAAGTCCAAAAGGCAATTGTCCAAGGTTGAACAACCTAAATTAAGTAATCCTACAGTTTTATCAAAACTAAGTGTTCCACCAGTTCCTAACATTGAGGGCAAATAGCCGAGGTACCAGATCTTTGCATTAAAGGATACCTATCAGCTCTGCCCTGATTTGGTGGTGTTTTTTTCGATAAACACCAAGCAGTCTGTCTTTATAGTCTGCAGAGTTGTTAATCTTTCTTGCAGCATGTGGGAGCTCCTGTTGAGATGCAGTTGAAGTTACAATGTTACCTTAAAGTGTCACAGGTGATGCCAGTGGTTTGAGGAGTGCAGTAAGATAGCTAGCTAATTCATACATCTTTGAACGTATGTTCATGAATCCCAAGTACTGTCTGGCACAGCTTAGTTGCATAACACATGGCTGTGTATAGCTGTCAAGCATGAACCTTGAAGTTTGTTGACATGGCCTTCTTGCATAGTCTGTATATGTAGACTGTGGTGAGCTAAGACATAATTAGCTGATTCAGACACATTTGTTCTGCAAGACCTTTTCTAACTGAGAGACATTCTTGCTACAAGGCCTTATCTTGACTGTGTGATATACAGAAGGGTGTAAATATTTAGAAGTTGGGAACACATTATCATCTTCTTTGCGTTTAAATTGAAAAACGTGCAGTACTTTGGAGTAATTTTGAAATCATTTCTCCATAACTTAGATATCTGGATTTCACTGTTAAACTGTATATTTTTCATCTAGACATTTATATTCATACATCATAGGCCTACTACAACAGTAGAACAGTAGTCAGTGCTGTAGAGTTTGCTTATATAGTTTGGCTGTGGTCTTTTGTGCTTGGCAAGGATAGTTTCTGAAAGTGCTACACTATTGAGCATATTTTAGTATATATTTCATGGTTTATGATTATATCTTTTGTTGCATGACTCTTGTTAGAATGTTTGGTTGCCTTAATGTAGGTTTTGATTATATTTGTACTTTCTGCCCCTGTTGGGGGACTTCATATTTGGGGGGTGGAGCCATATTTTCCAAGTTACTGTATTGTTCCAGCATTACTGTCTATGCCCCTTGTACTTTGTGATGTTTTCATGCAGCATGACATCAAACCATTTTAAAAGGTAGCCTCTGTTATGAAGTAGTATGTTTAGTGTACCAGAACCGCTATGGCCTGCACAGGAAAATAACTTTCTTGGGTGGCGTAAGCCATGGAACCTTGCTGGCTAGGCTTACATAGGCCCTTGGGCCGATAGCCTAGTACCTACCTATGAACCTATAATCTGTGCACATGTCCTTCACATTAATAAAATGTGTATTGCTGTAGTCCCACTGCTTACATATGATTCAGCATGTCCGGAGGACAAGGCAGTTAAAGGCGGCCAGATTTCAGCACTGATGAGAGTGACAGTCTCTGCAAGCACTCATGCAACATATAAACAGCATGAATTTTGGATGTTGCGAAGAGGGGGTGTAGACCAACAGCTGTCAGTCTTTGTTCTAGGTTATCAAAGTTATGGATGTCCACAACCACACAATGGGCAACTACTGTCATCACATGCAGAAAAGAAGGCATGGAAAATTGAGCTTCAGGAATTGACCACAGGGAGTGTCCATATAGAGTACAAAAGACTGATGAGGTGGAGAAGTTTCTCAAGTCACTGGCTGGTGGAGATGCACTAAGATTTATCCCTGGAAGTAAGGGACATCAGCCAGTGCCACCCTCAGTTCTTTTTTGCCACAGATCGATAAACAGTGTAAGCTTTTGGTTGTATTGCCAGTCTGACAGTTCAGCTTTCTTCCATAGTCTTTTCTGTTGTGGTATACGTTATCAGCAGTTGTAGATGTCTTTTTCTAACTATGGTTATTTTATTAGCTGCAAGAAACCAGTCCCTCACAAAGACTTTCATGAAATGTATGTGTTTGCCTAAATCTGGAACATGACTTGCCCATTTGTTCCCATTGTTCATTAATTAATCAAAAGACCTTAAAGAACAGGGCAGAATCTCTCCGGAAGTACTTGTGTTTGAAGAGGACTTGTGTCAGGGGCTGGTCTTCCATGTTGTCCGCTGGTTCCCTCTACAACAGTGCACAAAAATAAAAAACACTCAGGGAATTGTTCAGTGTAGAAGAAAATTGTGGAGTCTGGTGACACTGCATCAGAGTCCAGTAGTCTCTCCTAGGGTTGATGACAGTGATGCTGGCAAGGAACATTTGCAGCCCTCATGTCTAGTGTCTGTCACTGCTGACGCCTATGGCAAGACCTCTTTGGAGGCCATCACTTTTTCAGCCCAGAGCATATTCTTACAAACTAAAATCCTGTTGCCATAGGTTAGTTCTGTCATGTCTCCAAGGACCTTGGGGTCCATTGTCCTTATCTTCACCACAGCAGAATGTGGAATTCCCATATTTTATGTACTTGAGGAAACCAAAGAAGGCTGGTTCAAGGTCTTGATCATCAGTCTAAACTGGTTTTCCAAGGCAGACCACACACCTAAACATAGGCCAAAGGCACCCAAGTCAAAATGGAGGCCAGAGAGTTACCTCAGCCTGGACTGAGTAGACCTTCCAACTCAGGACTTCTCCATAGGATCTCTTCAAGTTTCTCCAGGACTTTGTCGATTTTAAAGTCCAGACACTCAACCTGAGAGGAATCTTCAGTATGAAGGGTCCCATCTGTAGAAAGAAGAGTATCGGCTCAGCAGAGGAGTTTAGATACCTCAGACTCAGTGTGGAAGAATTAACATAGGTTGACCAAATATCTTCTCTCTGCTACTTACAGTTAAATACTGAGGATACCTCGTCTTCTGCCCCACTACCAGAGTACATCGCATTTGGGGATATCCTTCAGTTAATGAAGAAGACCTTAAAATGGGTGGCCAAGAATTATCTTGGGCCCAGATAAAGTACAGGAATTTCCTGGGCCCTCCTTGAGCTCAAACCTTTAGCTATTCCTTCAATCTTAGAAGCCTTGAACAGTACATTTAATAGTGTTTATTTGCAGCCAGATTTCCAGCCCCCTGGTCCTAGTAAGTAAGACTGTTTCTATAGGATCAGTAAATATCCACAGTTCCACTTACAAGAGATTCTGCCAAATATGACTACATCCACTGATGTTTCTGTAAGGTCCATGATTCCCACAAGCACCTGTATGAGAATCTTGTGGTTAATCCAGTAGGGATGTTCTTGAACTCCAGCAAAGGAGCTAACGTGGTTGCATCCTGAAACCTGCTGTCAGTGACTGGGAGAGCAGAATCTTTGTCTGCTTTGAAAAAAATATATATATATACTCCTGGTGACAGGGAGAGCAGAATCCTTGGTTGCTTTGACAAAAAAAAAAAAAAACAAAACAAAAACAAAAAAACTTACACTTCACTTGCTGTTCTTGTAAGGGGTTTAAACTGCTAGTCTCACATGCTCCTTAGCCATCTGAGACAAAAAGCAGTAGGAATAGAGAACAATGGCCTAAAGAGATAGATGCATGCCCTGTACACAGCCTCCAATTTCCTGGTTGCCAGACACTCCGTAAGATGAGGCTATAATGCAGTGTATATCATGCAGGTCAGCTGATGTGGGATCTGTGGTTAGGAGATACACCTGACTGAGAACACAGTCTCTGCCAAAGCATGTAAAAGCAAAACTCTTTGATGCCCCTGGACAAAGAACTTATATGTGGACCCCCTGCAGAGAAGACATTTAAAAAAGTGGAGGAAAAGGAAAGAACAATGAAATTACTCAATATTTTTTTGTTTATTCTCCCGCATATAGATGTGCTAGAAACATCTGCAGTAAAAGCTGGCCTGTTTACATTAGGCAGGTTAAGGGAAAAATCATAAAAGGGTAAGGATGACTGCTACAGAAAAAAATAACAAGTGGACCAGAGGTGTCAGCTCAGGATCCCTGAGATCCACAACACTCAGAGGGAGCAGCTATGCCTCGGCAAACAATCCTGTCTTTCCACTCACCCCCAATTTCACCCCAACCTATCCACAACCCAGCACTTACTTTGCCTTTCCACAAATCCCCTTTAAGGTTAGGAAACAGTTTAGACTTCTTTCTGGATCAGTGAGAGGGTAATACAAGGTCAGGTGGGTTCTGCATTTATTGATGCAGGTTTCAAGACTAGATTTCCATAGAAAGCCAGCATTACTAGGCATTTCACAGGTCCTCAAAATCCACCACACCCAGCCCTCACTAAAAAGATTTTGTAGCCCAGGGAGTCTTAGCGATGTTACCAGAAAATGAAAAAGGAACAGGAGTTAACTCTACACTGGTCCTAGTCCCAAGAAGGAAACTGGATGTCCATTTTGGGTCTTTCCAGACTGAACAAGTTTTTGAAGGTTGCAAAATTCAGTATGTTGACCTTGCAGAGCTTTCTCAGTTGTCTCTTTCAGCAAGCTTTCTTGGCCTCCCAGGATTTAAAATATGCCTCCCTCCACATCCCGATATCCATGATAGGCAGAAAGTTCCTCAGTCCCTCATAACGAAAGCAGAGATTTCACACTACCAGTTCACCTCCTTCCTTTAAGTGCATAGCTCTGGTAATTGCCTTTATCAGAGCAAAGGGCATTTGCATTTACCCTTACCTGGATGATTGCCCAATCCAGGAAACATCATTTAAAGAGATCCAGGCAACACTGGACATTCTTCGGAAATGCTTCCAGTCCTTGATACTTTCCTTAAACCTCCCAAAGTATCACCTTGTCCATTGAGAAATTGCTGTTCCAAGAAACAGTGCTGAACACCAAACAGCTACGATCATTCCTTCCCTCAGAGAAGGCTCTCTTTCTTTCCCAGTATTTTAGGACAGTCCCTGTGAAGAATTAAATCCGAGAGATTTGAGTCTTAGAATATATGGCTTTTTGTATCTGGATAGTGTCCCAGCAAGACTGAATATGAGGAGGCTACAGTGGTACTTGAGAAATAGTTTGTGCCAACACACTGTTACTAGGATGCACATTTCACTTGTTTCCTGCATCCAGAATTAACATTCATATATAGTAAAAGCTTTCCTCAATCTAAGGATACCATTGAAGCTACCCCAGGGTATTCAGACACCTACCACAGACTCCCGAGATACAGTCTGCAGAGTGCATTTGTGTGTGTGGGGGGATGAACATCCAAGGAAGCTGAAAGAAGGCCTTTAGAGATGGGCACATAGACATAAAATAGACAATGGTACTGATACTGGCCCTCAGGGTATTCAGGCCTGTGTGGGAAAGGAAAACTCTGCACATAGAAACGAACAGTATGTTAGTGATATGGTATATTAAGAAGCGGGGGGTATTTACTCTCATCTGCTGTGCAAAGTAGCAGTGTAAGTGTGAACTGGCCCAGGTGTCATGTCTGACCCTTGGGACATAGAACATCCCATCCAAAGTGAATGTGTTGGCAGACTAGCTGAGCAGAGCAGATGCAGATCCCCACAAGCAGGTTTTAATCAGGGATGTGTTTCTGGACATAGTTCACAGGTGGAGTGCACCAGGATGTTGACAGTAAGGTTTTGGGTAAGATGCACCTTTTTCATTACCTAGGGAGGCCTATTCCTACACTCTTTCCACCCGGTGCCTTTGCTCTCTGGAGTTCCATAAAAGATAAAAGAGAACATTCTTAATGCTATTAGGATCCCCATTTTGGCCAAGGCAGAATTAATTCCCTGTCCAGCTGAGTCTGACAAAGGCAGAACCAATTCATTTGCATCAGCTTGTGGATCTCTTGACCCAGACTAGTGAGACTATAATTCAGCTCAGCTTGAGAAGTGTGGGTGACAGCACTCACATCTTTCAGACACATGATTTCTGAGGAAGTGATGTACATCTTGAGTGAGGGCAAGAATCCCAAAGCAAGGAAATTATACTTAGCTAAGTGGAAAGGTTCTCTCTGTGGTGCTGCATGAGACCAGAACCCAAATGCTGCCCATGTTTCAAAGGTTTCTCTGTTCCATATCAGACCTCTACAGAACAAGTCTGTCCTATGAGTCAAAAAAGGTACATGCATTGACCATCTCAGTATGTCTGCCACTGGATTTGCCCCTGTATTCCCAGATGTTCATCATAATTAGTGTTTCAGTATTGAGTCTTGAGACTTCCTGATATGCACAGGCCCACAGCTGGCCCGAATACCAGTCTTTCACCATCACCCAGCTGGCAGTTGACCAAGGCTGTCTGACATCAGGGTATTTGGACATAGGAGGGCATTGGTCTGTGCCGTCTTCAGTTCTTTCTTGCTCTGAAGTCTAATGCTTCAGAACGTGTTAGTCAGTGTCATAAGTCCATTTGATTGCTTGAACTACCAGAGCACTACAGATAAGTACCCCATTGGGGACCTTGTTTTTTTTTTCCCAGCACTTTGTGAATGTACATTGTTAATGTTTAAGAAGGTTAACAACTGCTTTTCCTATGAGAAACAGATTCCCCACACAAATTTCTACTCATACTTTTTGTTTTGTTTTATGTAGGACTGTAGCATGATGTTTCTAACTGTCCATTCTGTGTTATACTAAACTCTAAAACCATTAAACTTAGGACAGAATTTCTTCAGCAGCACATGGATTCCCATGGTAGGGAGGCACCTTATCATGTTATGGTGTCCACCAGTTCCTAGGCTGTCATCCCTAAGAAGCATAAAGATAAATGGCAGAAGTAGAAGCATGTCTGGAGCACCAAGGACATTTCCATGCCCAGCCCACCACCTAAACTTGATGTCAATGACGCAGGTGAATCACCTTTGCAGTTCCCTCCCTGGTCTGATGTCTGTTAGGCCCGAGTCTTTTGGTGCGACCCCTCTGGAGGACACTTATGACTCAGGCCCTCACCTCACAAGCCTGACACCAGGTTGACATTGGTTGTCACCACTTCTCCCAATTTAGAGTCACTCTACTACATTCTTCAGTGATTGTGCCTACCTGTCTCAGGTCTTCTCTTATGCAAACCATCTATCTTTTGGCTAGATGCCATCGCCTCCTCTTGTTTTCTTTCTGTCTCTCCCGAATCTACTTTACCAAGTTATCTTTTGCTTTCCTATACATCTGACCAAGCCACTGTAATCTGTTCTTTGATCCTTGACATTCTGTATAACTGGTACTATTTTGGCTTCTGCTTTGATTCTCACATTTCTTCATCTGTACCACAGTGTGCATCCTACTACCCATCTCTGGCATTTCACCTTTACCATCAAGATTCCACAGTTGCTTTGGTTTTATTGCCTAGGTTTGTGTGCATATAGAAGCACTGGTCACATAATTGTTTTGGATACCTTACTTTTCATCATGTTTAGTATTTTTCTGCGACATGCTACCCCTGATGCTATGTGCCAGTTGGATGCAGTACCCCTGATTCTAACTTTAACTCTAACTTTAACTTACTCATTCAGACTTCCCTTCACCTCAGCCATACTTCTCAGGTACTTGAAGCTGTTAACATGTTCTGTTGCTTTCATTCCATCTCAGTTTAAGCTTCTTCTGATTTCCCCTGTTAACTACCATGAATGTACTAATGTCCATCCGATGTTCTTCAGTTTTGCATACCAGTTTCCCTGGCATTTGCTGAAGTCCCTCTTCAGAGTCTGTTTGTAGTACCATATCATCTGCATACAGCATCTTTGTTGGTTTGTCCCTTTCTACCTGCTTGCTGCTGTAGTGTGTCACTAGTATTTACAGGAGTAGACTCAGAGCTAAGCCGTGATGCATACCCACTGACACTGGGAACCCCCTGTAACAGTTTGTACTTTTGTCATTCGCTCTCTGTACTTAGCCTGCACTAATTCTATTATATTTCTGGGACATGACCCTTTACAGGACTGCCTAAGTCAGTGTTTTTTGGATCTTGTCATGGGCTTTTCCAAGTCTAGGAATGCCCATTTGGACCCTTTCTTCATTTTCATCTTCTCCATTGTCTGTCTCACTGTAAACATTGGGTCAGTTGTTCTGCATCCTGTTTTGAATCTAAAATGATCATATCCCATCTTATGTTATATTAATCTATGTACTCATTAATCAGTCACCCTCTCCAGCACTTTAATGCAGTGTGACAGGGATTTAATACTTCTGTACTGCCTGCAGTTGTGAATATTCCATTTATTTCTGTACACACTGGCACTAAAATCCTTATTCTGCACTCATGTGGAATATATCTTTCTCTCCATACCATGATGAGTAACCTCATGATCCATTTCTTCCTTAATGTATCCAGTATCTTAATCAAATGTGTCCTGACTTCATTTGAACCTGCTGCTATCCCCAACTTCATCTTCCTTAGTGCAGATCATAGTTCCTGTAGGGTGGATTTCCCTTCCTCTGTCATTGCATGCTTTGTAGGCAGCAGTATAATTTCTTTAAGGAATTCTTCATTTAGAAGCTTTGTAAAGTACTGTTTCCATCTACCCAAATGTCCTTTGGATTTGTGAGCATATTGTTGCTGGCAACCCTTGAGAATGATATCTGCCAGCTATCTGATCTTTCTGTTGTTGACCTGCAGCCTGATGGAGCTTCTTTGTACTGTTAACTGACTCGCTTTCCAGAAGCTGATAGAATTTTTATAACACCTTTTTCATTGCCTGTGCAACTGCTGTCTCAACCTCTTTATTGTCCAACCACTATTTCCTCATAGCTTGATCCATCTGTCGTATTTCTCACTTCTTTCTGCACTCCTTCTTTCTTTTGATAACTTCCTGGACTCCCACCATCAGCTTTCCTTCTCTGATTACTGCTTGCACCTCATTATGGCCACTATTGGGTTATGCCTGGGGCTGAATATTTCACTCAGTATGACATTTATAATCTTAAATTTGACTCCAGTGCCCTTTCCTTACTAAGGCAATGGCTACCTGAGTTGCATGTTGACCATTTTTGTAGTTAATCTTATGACTGACTCTCTAGGTGAACTATATGTTGGCAGTCTTTAAGACATTTGTCAAACAGCAGTCAGGAATGGCCCCACCTTCCTATTATTCCTTTCGTCCTAGTCATATGAATCCAGGCAATCTCATATTCTGTTCTTCTTTCCTAATATGAGCTTTCAGGTCCCCATCATCCAAACCAACCCATTTTGTTTTGCTTTCCCAAGGAGATTCTATAACTGCTGCCGTAGTACCTGCCTTCTTTTCCTTGCCATTGTAACCCTGACTTGAAGCACAGACTGAGACCATGAAGACTGCCCTGTATTTATGGTGGAAACTGATGGCCATGAGTCTGTCACTGACTCTGATGACATCCCTGACTGCAGTTCCACACATTTTCTAGTCCGTTCTTCCACTGAAGAGTAGGCTGTGGCTGCAAAACCAAGATACTTCACTGCAGTGCTCTTCCACCAGAATAAAAACACGCCCACTTAGCACCAGCAAGTACCTGTGGCACTTTTTGTGACCTTAGTTAACATGACCAAATCATCAAGCACCGTTTTTTAGTACTGACAGAGTGGCTAGCCCTGATTCAGATCACAGTGTGTGATCCATGTTCTGTAGACAGTATCGTGCCCCACAGTGGAATCCTAAAATGGTTGTCCCACGTGACTCTCTTCCTGACAGTAGCTTAGGTGGTTCAACCAGTCGCCTGGGCGAATACTGTGAAGCAACGTCCCATCTTCCTTAGCTCTTCAAATGAAGTTAAAAAAAAATGTACTTCACTGTCATAAGCCATTCGCTACATTGTAAGTGATCGGCTTATTACAGTTAGATCTACACATCTCCGCCAAGCTCTTCCATTGAAGATCACAAAAAAAAAAAAAAAAAAAAAAAGGACAGTCCCTCTACTGGCACACCACCCAGGTTAATACCCTGCCTGCATGGAGCACGACAGCACTCATATGTTTCAGTAAAAAATATATATATTTTTTTAAACTGTAGCAAACAGTTGCTACAGTTTATACCCTGCCTGCATGGAGTGCTGAGGCACTCATGTTTTAGTTTAAAAAAAAAATCTTCTTTCTAAAGTGTAGTAAACTGCTTGCTACAAATGTAGCAAACAGTTGCTGTAGTTTATACACTGCTTGCACTGACCATTACAATGCTTTGGTTTTGGTTTAAAAAAATCGTCTTTTCTTTTTTACTTTTAAACTGTAGCAAATTGCTTGATGCTAGTTTAGACCACACATGGGGTGCTACAGTTCTCAGGTTTGACCAGAAATTCAGTACGCAAGCAATAATGCCCGACAGGGTGTGTGTTAATGTGTAATTAATGCCCATCCAGGGGTGTTATGAGGGAGGACCTCTACACCCCTGGAAGGGTGTTAATTACACATTAACACACACCCTGGAGGGCATTATTGCACTTGGAAAATGGGCTGCCTGTAAAATTGCTGTGTTTTACTTATTTCATTTTTTTTTTTAAAGTTCTGTATTATTATTATATATATATATATATATATATATATATATATATATATATATATATATATTTTTATGTAAAATAGTTCCTGTGCCGAATGTTTTAAACTTGCTGTAGTATATGTTAATGGTGTTGAAGGAAGCATTTTACATTCAAAATATAACACTTTTAAAAAACGTCCGGGTATTCAGTTGGTCCCTTACTCCTAAAACATTTAGTATATTGCTAATCATTGGAGAGAGATGTTACTAATTAATAACGTACACTTGAGTTTCAGAATTTTATTTCCTTCAGAAAATTCATGCTAACACAAATTAAAATCTGTTCTTATTTTTGAGCCTTTGTTCCCCTTTTATTTTAGGCTTTATCCAGATTTCTTCAGCTGAAGGGTCCAGAGGCATACAAAACTGTTTGCTGCTGCCAGTGGTAGATCTCACTCACTCTGTTTCTCTCTCTCTCACACACACACACACACACACACACACACACACACACACACACACACACACACACACACACAAACCTCTTCTTCAGAAAATGCATGCTAAAACAAATCTTTTAAAATGTGTTCCTATTTTGAGCCTTTGTCCCATTTATTGTAGGCTTATCCAGATACCTTGATCTAAGAACAAAAATGCTGCTTAGCGAGTGTAAATTAATGGCTCACTCGCTCTCACTTTCACTGACATGCACGCATACACTCACACACAGACATAAACAGACACACAATTTTTGTTTTAGTTGTCTTCATTTTTTTCACATTTTACATTCACTAAGCAGCAAAAGCGCTGCTTAGTGAGCGTAAAATAATGGCATCATTCAGGCGGTCATTAATTTTTCTCAGTCCGAGCTTCATGGCAGCTTGTTATGCTGTCGTGAAGTGGCAAACTTGTTTTTCAGTGGCATTATTTGTACATTAATACTTGTACATTAGTAATCAAGGTGCTAATGTACAGTTTGCCCATTCTCTAATGGCTTTTAAGAGACGGTATTGCATTAAAGAGAGAGATCAAGATCAACTGATCGTGTCCCCCTCCAGCACTGTGTGCCTGGGGCAGTTACCCCTCCCACCCCACCTTAGCTATGCTACTGTCCCCTGATAGGCAACACCTAGAGTCTGTGATACTACCCACAAATCTATACTTTTTTGGGTGTTCTCTGATGACAGACCTCTCAAGTACGACTGGGAAGGCTGGGTTTGAAGCCAGTTAATTTTCATACTAAAATCAATACAAATTAAATGAAATGCTGTAAAAAAATCATAGAGACAACGATAATCGTATGATAGCAACTGCAAAAGTGAATAGATTTGCAAGCTGGGGGTAAAGTAAGACTACAAAACCACAAGAAAGTTTAAAATTTGAAGCTGAAGTAGTTGGTAAACCAGCCAAACTAAGATCCTGTGTTGTTTATAGAGAAGATGAAAAACTGTGTGGTAGGAATCACAGAAATTTGTGCATGACAAATTTGCCATAGTCCAGATAAGATGAGCAACCAGAATTGTCACAGCTGCTACTGTTGCAGAAAAATACGGCAGTCTGAGAACAGAGGTAACCATAAGTTGCAGTGAGAGATTCTCAAATTCATGTCTCTGGAAAAAAAAGCTGTAGTCCAGCAAAAACTGGTTTAAAATGAAGATCAGATGACTAGTGTAATTAATCTTGTTAATTATTCTTGATTTGGATAGCTTATAAATTGATCATATTGCTAAAGACTTAAAAGCTGCATTTTTTTAAATACCTTTTGAATGTGTACAAAATACTTAGTATGTACTGAGTTAAAGCTAATTTCTAATTGTCAGTGTTCGGTAATGTATGCTAACTCATTCAGTTATATGTCATAGGTATAATCACAAACACACGTTACACATATGCATACGCATAGACACACACACACACACGCGCGCGCGCACACAAAGAAAATGTATTATGCATGGGAATGAAAAGTGTGTTTTTTTCTCTTATTTTATGTGTACCTTTTGTTACTCTCTATAACATAAGAATTTTAATAACTAATGATACTTGAAAAAAAATCTTATTGATGATTTCAGTTATTAGCGGTTTTAAAATGACTAAATCATTGAAAATGATTCAGTAGCATCATTATAACAATACGTTTTCACTTTTTCTTCAAAATATGACTATCCTCAGGCTGTAAAGCCACTAGCAGGTGGTAATTTGGAAGTCTTAAGAGTTGCATCACGTTATGAAGACGATTGTGTCTGCCATTATTTTAAATGTTTTTAGTTGATATTGCAACAGCACATTGACAAATACAGTTGTTGCCATGGATATGTTAGGTTTCATTCTAACTTTGCAGTAGCCATTTTCTTTTTGATCCAGATTCACACTGCCACTGGTAATGATAATACTGTAGGTCAGGCTGTTTATTGACAGTTCATTGATCTGTATCTGCACACTGTCAGCTGTAAAATGTACCATTTCAGCCGTTGTCATCTGTGCAGAACCACTGAACATGTCATTCCATTAAAGCAACTAACATACTTTAATATTGATGTTGTAAATGAAAACCTTAGTAATTGACATTTTACAGACACACTGTATGCAACCATGGTATAATTGTTTTCATTCTATAAAAACGAAGTTATGATTGACACAGATAGTGCTTGTAATTGAAATTTTTCTTAAAATCTGCAGACTTATTTAAATAACACTGTTCTCCCAAAGAAACATTATATTGGCCTGTGGACTTGTGTTTTTTAACCTGATAAGCCCACTGGACACAAGTGTCACTTTTCAGAGTTGATCTAGGATTGTTGTCTAGTTAGGTGACTTTCATAGAGTCACAGTTTGTAGATGTAAGTTGAGGGAATTAAAACCAGGACTACATGGTGAAGATCATTAGGAGCTCAGAGCTTTAACCCTTTGAGTTAAACTGTCAGTCATACAATGTACAAAGCATCCAGCTATTTAGATCTCCAGACAGTTAGTGTGCCTGTGTGTTTACTTGTGATGGTGGCCTCTAGTACTGTGTATGATTTCTTTGTATATGATCAGGGACAGAAAAACTGGGACTATGCAGTCAGGATAGGAAAATATCTGGTAATTACATGGAAAAAAAGAAGAACATGCCAATGTGTATTTTTGCTTAGATGAGTAAACAAAAATTTCTGGTAAATTTTTAGGCTAGATCACCCTTTTGTGGGATACAGTGCTTTTGAATCAGTCTGCCCAGTTTGCTAGTGATACACAGTGTTGCAAGATTAACCAGTACTCTTGTTTTTGGATTTTGCTTGCTGCGTTTTTAAAAAAGTACTACATAATAATAATTATGTCAGAATGTTACTGCAGTGCTCTAACATATATATATTTGTGTACTCTCCACAGCCTACATTTTCTGTATCTCCAGCTTTAGGAACAAATACTGCCATTGGCTTTTCTCCGTACCTAACACCAGTCACACCTGGAATGGGGTTAGTCCCTGCTGAAATTCTTCCTGCCACACCTGTCATTGTCCCTGGAAGCCCACCGGTCACAGTCCCAGGGTCACCTGCCACTCAGAAACTGCTACGGACTGACAAGCTGGAGGTATAAGCATTATATTAACATCTTTCAGTTTGATTTCTGAACTTATTTGCAAAGTGTATTATAGAAGCAATACCAATTACTCAGCAAAGTCATCATGACTACATCATCAAAACTGTATTACTCTTAAAGAGAAAAAAATGTAAGAGTGGTAAAACATAGAATAATGTGCTCGAAGTGTATGATAAAAACAATGCCCATCACAGAAGCTGGAAGCAGCACTGGAAATTTCATAAAATGAAAGAAAAAGTTTATCCATGAGGTTCTAAATGTGGTAAGATGTTTTGCTGAACTGTAACTAGCTGATCTGGCATCCTATGCAGATCTCTAAACTGTCATCCCTTCAGCTTAAAGTTGAGGAGCAAAAAAACTTTCTTCCTCACTTCTGCAACTGCAGCAAACTTCTAATATACTGTAACAAGCAGATTGCTTCAGTTACTACCATCCACCTCATGCCAGGTGCTTGAGCTGTAAATGTAGTATCTGCTTTCACTAATCAATGCCAATAGTGTGCTTTTCATGCGATCAACACCTGTCAGTCATGACCTTGGATGACTTGCTCATAGGGCAGCCACTCCCTTTGCCTTGCCAGTGTTATGGCTCTGTTTTTAAGCTACAAGCTTGTCTTTTTCTTATCTTATGGGAAAATCAATTTATAATTTTAGTTACTTTTAAATATCTGCTCCATACACTCTTCATATTTTTTTTCATTGTGTTTTATCAAATCCACATTGATTTACATTGTGCAATTCAGCTGCAACCTATAGTCACGTTTTTTTCTTTTTTTCTAGATTGTGGAGTTTTATATATGTATATGTATATGCTGTCTTGAAAAAAAAATAATGTGGAAGGCCTTTTACATACTCTTGCACAAGTCTTTGTGGATCTTCACAGTATGGAGTCACTTAGTGACCCCCCCCATACTGCCGGAATATTCCCACACATCTGCGTGGATGTCTGTCATTGGGGTCTAACTACCTCCCTAGGGTTCATATTATATGATTGAATGCTGGAAATAGCGATCTGTTATCGAACCCAAATAGACGAAACCACAAAATTTCGAAGGAACGGATCAGCAAATTTTTTTTCCCAGGGAAAAAATTTGTGATTCAAAAAAAAAAAAAAAAAAGAATGTACAGGCAACATAAAGTGGGGGGCTTTGCCCCCCACCTTAAATATACGAACTCCGAGATCACACCACAGTAAACAAAACAGCAAAGTCCAGAGAATGGCCAAGAGAATTTTTTCCCTGGGAAAAAAATTTGCTGATCCGTTCCTTCAATATTCTATGGTTTAGTGCATTTGGGTTCGACAAATGAGCATTGGCTATTTCTAGCATTCGCTGATGTAATAGGAACCCATCTACCTACCCACAGGATGGGCAAGCTGAGACATGCAGCTCACTCCCACCCCTCTTCTAACATCTCATCCTGCTGCTTGAACACAGTTTGTTAGGAAGCATTCAGGGCTTTATCCGTGTACCCACAGAGCTCGGCAAGGCAGATAAGTTTGTGGTCGTTCACTGAACTGAAGCACACATTTAAATGGCAAATCCTTATGTTTAAAATAAAGTGTAACTTTGTAAATAATTCAAAATTTGTGGCAGTCTTTAAAAATTATTCTGTGTACACTATGCAGCTTGACTTAAAAACACATATACCACCAATGGCAACGTGGGAGGTCAGCAAGTGATTGCATATTGTGCAGATCCCGAAAGACTTGTCAAGTGTATGCAAAAGGCCTTCCTGGTGGTTTACATATGTTTGATCAAGATAGCTTAAAACAAGGTAAGCTTCACTAAAGCATAATTTGAAAATGCTAACAAACAGTGAACCTCAGTTTTTCATCGTTTCTGTAGCCACCCAAAGTAAGAACCGTATCAGGTAGTTTTCCTTTAGAGAAAGGGGTAATATGAAGCAAGGCTGACACCTTTATGTAAAGAAATATATGTGCCATAGAGGGGGAGATAACTCTAGGAAGAAAACATGTATTGGTAAAAGGCGTAGAATGTGCTGTGTATATTGTGCAGCAGTTTCTCTGGCATCCATACTAACAGGGAAAGAGGCAAACTAGAGAACCTGTACTGGTTAAATGAAATATGTCCTTTAGAGAGTCACATTTGAACAGCAATTTTGCAGATAGCTTTTGAAGGGTGGATTTTGAGAGATGTCTATGTTTTAGTTGTTTGAGGGAACAAAAGTTAAACAAAAATGGTGAAGGTATGAGCAAATGAGTTGTCGAGGTACAAGCGATTTATTGGGGGGAAAATCATCTGTCCACCGTTGTTCTTGCTTTAGTAATTCATTATTGTGGGTGTAATCTCTTGCAAAAGGATTAGGTTATTGCCTCAGGTTTGCACAGGATTGTATTTTTCCTCCAATTCAAAGCATTTCTTTGGCTACCCATGATGTCATTTACTGTTGGAAGGATGAGGGAGTAAGTGTCCTTGTACTCCACAAGGATGAATTCATATTTAGTTTTACAAGTACCTCCAAAGGATAACTGTCCCTCTTGAATGCTTTGCCTTGTTTTGTGGAGATTTTCTCTTAAATCCCCGTTTCTTTGGTGAAAACTGCAAGAAAGACCAAGCCAAGCTAGAATCTTTAAATACTTTAAACTTCCTGTAGGGGATGCCGATGGGATATATGCAGATGACCTCTTAAGGACACAACTATGGTTCACCTACATGGCTTCTGAAGGCCCATGACTTTTTACATATTTGTGGGAGCATTTATTCCAGTAAAGCCAAATCTAACTAGCTGTAGACTTTTGTGTTCCAGCCATTTTATTGGCTTCATCAGTACAGCATTAGTGGATTGTTTAGCTGTACTTTAGAAACACATAGCTTAAAGTCAAGCCTGCTGTCCATAAACATTAGGACACCTACAAAATATCCCAAATAACATCAAAAACCAAAGATTAAAAAAGGTCAGCACAGACAAACCATTCAGTATCAACTGCACAGAAGACCCAGTCAAGCTAGAATCTTCACTATGAATGCCTCAGACCATCTTTGCTGGAGACCT
Source organism: Protopterus annectens (assembly GCF_019279795.1). Taxonomy (NCBI): domain Eukaryota; kingdom Metazoa; phylum Chordata; order Ceratodontiformes; family Protopteridae; genus Protopterus; species Protopterus annectens. The sequence goes on along the minus strand of NC_056736.1, from coordinate 293,939,583 downwards.
TCGGGTAAAGGTAGTAGGCAATAAAGCGAATTGGTAAGAAGGTTTATACTGCTTCTAGTTTGGCCTTTCAGGCCATCAGTTATCAGACCCACATGACCAGATATGCTGTGGCCTTGATTGCACGGGCTTGTTAGGTCTTTCTGATCTCCTTGATTCTGAAGCAAAATCTTCTGCTCTGTATATTTTAGGTTCTACCTGTCAGGTGGCTCGTCACTCTATCAAGTGTAGCTATGATCCAGCTGATTCATCTTCCAGAGCTGCTGCCTTTGGGTGTGTCATGAGGCATTATTCTTGGCTTTGCCTGCAGTCCTTACCTGAATACATTAAGGATTATGCATACATAAAGGAGTTGGATGCTACTTTAGATAACAAAAGTCTCTTTGGAACTGCTGTTGCTAAGATGTTTTAAGCCACCTCAGGAAAAAAAAGTAGAGCCTTGCAGGATCTTAAACACATCATTGTATCCCCTATCCCTAAGTTCCAGAGGAACAGTCCTACTAGGTCTGTTTTGCTCGCAGGCAGTCTTGTCAGGCCACAAAAGGCAGGTGGTAGGAGAGCTCCTCCTGCTAAATCTTCTCAGGCTTCTGTGGCTTGGAAGCCTCCTTTATCAGACAAGCCTGCTTATCTTTGACTTCTTGTCCCTCATGCTCCTTGATCAGGTTCCCTTGTTCCTTCATCTCTCTCTCTCTCTCTCTCTCTCTCTCTCTCTTCCAACCTGGCATATCATCATCTTGGATTCTTGGGTTCTATCTTTCCTCCGTCAGGACTACTTTATGGTGTGGAAATCTCTCCTTCCTTTTTCAGAGATTCCCCAACATCCTCCAGAACAACTTCCTCATTTCTCGTAGGTTTTTGGGTCTCTGTTGGACCAGGAAACTATTCAACCTGTCCCTCTATCTCAGATAGGAAAAGATTTTTACTCCAGGATGTTCCTGGTCCCTCGAAAGGAGGGCACTTGGAGACCTATTCTGGATCTCTCCTTGCTCAACACCTTTCTCAAAGTTCCTGTCTTTTGGATACTTACTCTTCAAACTCTATTTTCTCTTATTCCATCCCAGGCTTTCCTAGTGGCCCTGGATTTTAAGGATACTTATCTTCATATTCCTGTTCACATTCTTTTCAGGAAGTTTTTACATTTCTCTGTTTCTTCCTGTCATTTTCAATTCTTGTTTTACCCTTTGGCCTCTCTACTGCCCCAAGGGTATTCACAAACAACCTAGCTCCTGTGATTGCCTTTTGCAGGCTCCAAGGCATACTGATTTTTCCTTATTTACATGACCTGTTGCTTCACACACCTTCTCACAGTCACCTGTTACAGGATCTGAAGTTCACCATATCTCTCTTTCAAAGTCTAGGAAAGTCTGTCCTGATTCCACTCAGGAGCATGTATGTCTTGGTTGCAAGATTCGTACAGTACCAATGTTGACCTCTCTTCCACCTTCAAAAGTTCTGTCCTTGACAGCTTTCTTTTGGCCTCTTCTTCCTGTTCCTGTTATTGGCCAGAGAGTTTCTTTGAGCCCTGGGATTCATGGCCTCTTCTATTCAAAGTCAGACTATACATGCGGAAACTTCAGTGGTACCTCAAGTCAGGTTGGTTTGAGCATTATCACCCTCTGGATTTCAGTGTGCCTCTCCTTCCTTGTCTAAAGTGGGAGTTCGAGTGCTGTATTCTTCAGGTTTCCCTCAACACAGGCCTACCCTTTCACCCTCCAGTTCCTTCTGAAGAACTATTCAGAGATGCTTCAGACATGAGACTGTAGGCTTCCTGTGGTCATCTGAAAGTCTTAACATCTTTGCCGTCCCCCATTAAAGGTCACACCATATCAGCATCACAGAGATGAGAGCTCTGATTCTGGCCCATCAGGCTTCTCACCCCATGCTCTGTCCAGGCCCTCTGAAGGTTTACATGGACAACACCACAGTGATGTAGGATGTAAATAAGCAGGGGGCACAAAATCTTCCCTTCTCTGCAGGTTGACTGCACAGGCTTGGGGTCTGGATCTCAGTTGTCAGTTAACTCTTCAGGCAATGTATATTCCCACAAAACAAACTTTAATGGCAGACACATTGAGCAAGTCCAAAATACAGGTTCACAAATGGATGTTTCACAGAGACATGTTTCTGTACATAGCCCATCAGTGGGGTATTCCTTAGGTAGATCTTTTTGCCTTCCCTCTGAACAGGCAGCTCCCTCTTTTCTTTGCCAGAGTACCATGCTATCTGGTATGGAAGACAGTTGCCCTTTCTTTTCCTTGGAAGAGGAAGTTTGTCTATGCATTCCATCCCATTCCTTTACTTTCAAGAGTCCTGCAGAATATTCAGCTGGTCTCCCCATCTTAGTAGTGACTCCCTTTTGGCCAGAACAGCACTGGTTCCACCTCTTAATGCATTTGTCTAGGGGCAATCATCACAAGTTACCTCACCAGTTGGACCTCCAAACACAGAACAAGAGTTCACTCATCCAGCCTCACTTGTCCAGTCTTCATCTGACACTGTGGGTGATAGTGTTTTGATTCCTTTTAGGAACATCTTTTCTGATGATGTTTTTAAGGTTTTACAGGAGACAAGAAAACTTGCAACCAGAGAGGCTTATATGTCCAAATGGAAGAGATTTTTGTCTGGTGCCATGCTCGTAACAAGGATCCTTTTTCAGTGCGGGTTCGTCTGGTTATCTCCAATTTGTGTAAGCTGCACCAGTGTGGCTTGGCCTACTCTTCTGCAAAGCCCAATTTGTCAGCTATTTCTGCTTTTCTCTTGAATCCTTCTTTGGCTACTCACTTTGAGGTCAAACAGTTTCTTAAAGGCCTCCTGCATCTTTGGCCCCCAAGGAAGCCCATTCCTGCTCCTCCTCGGGACCTTAATTTTGTTTTAGAAAAATTGACCCAGGCTGCTTGTGAGTCTTCAGGTTTAGCTTCTCTGCAACATTGTACCTGGAAGACTGTATTATTTCTTGCTCTGACTTTTGATTGGAGGTTTTCTGAATTTCAAGCCCATATGGCCATTCCTTCTTTTCTGATTTTCACAGGGACAGGGTGTTCCTCTGAACTAATCCTTGATTTATGCCCATGGTGGTCAGTGAGTTGTCCTTGAGTCAGGCAATTCAACTGCCTTCCCTTTCTCCTTCTCCTCAGTCTGCTAGTGAGAGGGTCTTGCATATCTTGGATTTGCACAGACAGCTGAGGTGTTATTTGAATAAAACTAAGGCCATTTGTAAATCTGATGAGCTTATTGTTTCATTTTGTCACAGGGCTTTGGGTTTGTCTGTTTCTAAGCAAACTATCTCCTCCTGGATTTCTAAGGCCATTTACTTTTGTTATTCTTTTCATAGCAAATGTCTGTCTGCTTCTGTTACAGCTCACTACACTAGGACCGTTGCCAAGTCTGGTGCTTTCTTCAAGTGGGTGGACACCAATTCCATCCTTGAAGCTGCCACATGTTCTTCAACGCATACCTTCATTACTAAGCATTGTAGGCTGGATATGGTTTCTAGGGCTAGAACAGGTTTTGCTTGAGCCATTTTACATGGGTTTGTTGAGGGCTGTTCCCAGTCTTCCACCTCCCAATCCTTTTCTTGAGCTTTTGTACTCTCCCTGCTCTGAGGAATACTGAAAACAGTGATATAGAAGGACAGAGTACAGTTGTGTAAAATCTTACCATAACAGTTGATGTCCTTCTCTTCAGTGTTGCAGTATTCAGTCCCTCCCTCCCTCCAGCCCTATTTTTCCTTTGGGTTTTACTTTGGTTCCCCTCGTGGCCAAGTGTTTTCCTTGTGTTTTTTCTATCTGCATTTTGTCATTCTGGATGTGCATAGTCTGTTTTGTCCAATGAGACTTCTCTGTTCTGGGCAATTCAGTTCTGGGTAACTGCTTCCGTACATCACCTTTATGTCCTGTGTCCTGTACTGGGAGCATACATTTGACATACAGTACATGCAAGGTCTAAAGTTTTTGGTGTACTGGACAGATGTTGGGCTATCCTAGGCTGAAGATCCCTACTGTGAAGAATAGTGCAACCATGAAGCAAAGGACAACTACTGTTATGGTAAGATTTTACACAACTGTTTCTCCTCTAAGGAGAAAGGTAGGATTTCTACAGCCGGTGTCCCTTTCCCTTTCTTATCAACACCTACGACCAGTCATCAATCTGGTCCTGGACAACTTCCTTCTGTGAGCTTCCATCCTGCCCCTGGTGGTGGGCTTCCTGATTTCTTCCCCTTCCTCTCTGGCTTTGTCTGAATGTGAGGTTTCAGGGAAGAGGAAGTGTAGGAGTATACACCTTGCCTCCCCAGAAGAGTCTTTCACTGAGGATGTCAAGGAATGAGAGGGATTCCGTAAGTCTCTGTGGGATGATACCTGTTTTAGGCAACTTATTGGAGCTAGGAGCTAGAAACGCAGCAAATCACACAAGGTGATATAGTTTCAAATCCACAAATGAAAAATCACCACCATGACAAATTCCAAGCAAAATGGATGTTTATTCACTCACAATACAACAAGACTTAGCGCTTTTGCCTGTTTCATACAGGCATCATCAGAGTCATTCACATAGTCCTACCACAACAACAAACCAAACACATAAACACACAGAAACATACTCGGAGGCTCTAAATAAAAATCTGCCTAAGCAGCAGAGATCTCCAAAGCAGACATCCAAGCAAATGCTACCCCAAAACAAAACACGTGCAACACATAGTTCACAAAGTCAATGTGCTAAACAGTCACAGCCCTTAAGGCTAAATAACACACCTGAAACACTCGTAATAGGTGATTCTATAGTCAGACACACTGACGTCCCGCTCACCAGGCTGAACAAAGAGAAGGTCACAGTGAGCTGCCTGTGGGGCGCTAGAATCTGACACATAACGCAAGCACTCAGTTCACTCCAAAGCAAGTACAAATATGACTCAGTCATTGTCCATGCTGGTGTGAATGACCTGAGACATACCTCCCTCGACTGCATGAAAAGAGACATAGAGGAGCTCTCGGTTCATGTAGCCCAGGCCGGTATGACCCTGACTTTGAGCAGCATCTTACCCTCACCTAGATTGATGCCACAGTATAAAGACAAAATGATCGATTTTAACAATTGGCTAAAATTTTGGTGTCATTCAAAGGGGATCCAGTGTCTGTCAGCCTTGGATGACATGATCGACAAGCCACGTTGCTTCACTAGGGACGGCTTGCACCTGTCACCCCTGGGCTTTTGGATATTGGCAAAGGCTCTTGCCGCCCCCATAGTGCCTTTTTTAGGCAAGGCTCAAAAGACAAACCCGCCTCCATAGACAACATAATGAATAAGAAACTAAGGGTAATGCTGCTAAACGCTAGAAGTCTAAATCTCAAGATGCACACACTCGAAGCCCTCCTCAGTATGGAGAACATCGATATCTGTGCAGTTACAGAAACCTGGTTCAAGGCTCCAGAGAGCACCCCAGCACTACCAGGTTATACCTCATATCATGCTTTTCGGCCCCAAAACTCAGACCGAACCACAAAAGGAGGGGGAGTATCCGTAGTTATCAAAGATACCCACACCTCCAGGTTAGTGGAGTCGCACGAAGCATCGGAGACCATCCATATGCAACTAACAGTGGGCAAAACTGCTTTTCAGTTTGTAGCATGTTACAGACCACCCTCTCAAAATCAGGAATGTCCTTCAAGGATGCATCTGCAGTCCTAACATATGGGTTGTCCTGCCTCAGGCAGCCCTTCGGTCGGCCGGATTCCAAAGTCTGGGTCTGGCCTCGGCTGATGTCGCACTTCACCCGACGTCATAGCTGCTGTTTATTGGGTATAAAGGCATCAGCCGACGCCATTTTCCCAAGTCTTTCTTGCCGCGTGGTGCCCGAAGCAGAAGCTGTTCGCAAGTGCCGGTCGGTCAGATCCAGAGATTTCTACTACCGAAGACTTCTAAAAAGCTAAGTACCCCGTTGGGGACTCTTTCTTGCCTCAGCTGATGTCAGAAAAAGTAAATAATTGTTTAACTTGTGGGAAACAAATACCTCATAAGGATTTCCACTCTTACTGCCTTCCTTGCTTAGGCCCAGACCACGACGTATCAGCTTGTCTAGCCTGTGCTTCCTTCAACCGACGGACACTTAGACGTCGGTCGGAGTTTGCAGAGGAGTTTTTTGGTCCCGCTTTTGCTTACAAAATGCCGTCGGAGACTCCGACAACACAAATAGCTAAAAAGCGCAAGGAAAAGGACCGACATTCACGGGCCGCGGTTTCGGCTGAAACCACGGTTAGGCCAACCGCGAGTGTCTCGGTTTCGGCTGAAACCGAGTCCTCGGTTCTTCCTTCGGCCGAAAGCATGCCTCCTATAGCCGAGGCCTCACAGAGCATGGTTGAATCTGCTACTGAATTTACTGCTACAGAAGCAGGCACCCAGGACTTGTCAGACACTATTCCTTTAGACATATCTACCCCTGCACGTGGTGCTGCTAGACCCCCTGCTTCTATGTCCATTAAGGCTTTTGCCAGGGCTAAAGCAGCTAAATCTTCTAAGGCCTTACCTGCTAAAACACCCTCACATAGGCCTACCTCTAGTTCACAAATACTCAGCCTGGCTGAGGATCTCATTTCTTTGATCAGGGGATCCCAACCTCACCCAGACAGGGCCTCTCAGCCCCCTTCAGATAAGAGGCCTAGGACTGAACCCCCGGAACCTGTCTCTACAGACTATTCCTCGGATGACTCAGACATTTCAGACCCTCAGGAAGGCCCATATTCTCCTTATGAGGATTCTGATGCAGAAGACTCCATTCCTTCTGCCTCTCCTCCTGAAGAATTTTCTTTTGGGGAAACCTTACATGCTATGAGGGAACATTTCCAATGGCAGGGCCAGGATTTTTCAGGTTCAAGGCAAAGGCTAAGGACTTTTTTACACCTGCCACAGCATAGGCCTTTAGCCATTCCTCCAGTACTAACAGTCGTTGATGATGCATTTAATGATGCCTATACTGCCCCTGATTCTCTTCCTCCGGCCCCTGCCAAGCCTGACCGATATTACAGGGTCCCGGACACACACTACCATTTGTATAAGGCTCCTGTTGCAGACCCCGAAACCATTTCACAGGGCCCTAAAGGTGTGGCAGCTGCTTCTGCCAAAAACCCTCTACCCTCTGAAAGGGAATCTAGAGCATTAGAGAGATGGGGTAAAAAGGTTTATACTTCTGCTGCTCTTTCGGCTAGGGCCTTAAACTGTCAATTTCACATGATTCAGTATCAGGAATTTTTGTTAGACCAGCTAAATAAAAAACTGTCCTCTCCTGAACCTATAGACCGCAAGTCTCTTCAGGATTTGGTACATAACTCTCAGCAGGTCAGTAACCATTTCTTAAAATGTGGCTATGATGCACTGGAGGCTTCCTTTAGATCAGCTATGACTGGAACAGTGATTCGAAACCATGCATGGTTAAAAGAACAATCCTTACCAGACCATGTTAAATCAAAACTCCTAGATGCTCCCATGGAGAAACAAAGTTTGTTTGGCTCCCCTGCACAGGAGGTTCTAAAGAAGGTGGAAGAAAATGCAAAATCTGTCCAAACAGTTAAGGATTTCTTACAGGTCCAACCTCCGAGGTTTAGCAGAAATTGGCCTTCGAAGAATTGGTCCTTTCCAGACAGCTCCAGAGCACAGAGAGGCAGAAATAGACGCCCAAGAGGCAGAGGTCAATCTAGGAGTGCCTACAGGGGACGTCAGTGGCAACCTACCAATCAGAGAAGTACTGCCACAGATTCAACTACAACCACTTCCACAGGACAGACACAATGACTTGGCTCTGATACCGCCTACCAGGGAACAACTGGAAGCTCCCTTGGGCGGAAAGCTAGCCTTATTTTCCGACAACTGGCATTACATTACAGGAGACAAATGGACTTTACAAACAATAGACAAGGGCTACAGGTTTCACTTCCACACTCTGCCAAAAAAGAGGGGATTGCCAAACCTACCACCAAGCCAAAAAACAGATGCTCTAAGACAAATCAACAATTTACTAAGGATGAGAGCTATAAAAAAGGTGCCACCTATGGAACAAGGCCAAGGATTTTGCTCCAGGCTTTTCCTTGTACCAAGAAAAGAAAATCAATGGAGACCTATTCTCGACTTGTCCGCACTGAACACATACCTCATTGTTCCAAAATTCAAAATGCTGACCCTCCAGCAGCTTCTGCCCATGCTGGGCAAGGAGTCTTGGCTGGTGACTCTAGATCTCAAGGAGGCATACCTGCACGTCCCTATACGACCAGATTGCAGAAGACACCTCAGATTTCTTGCAGGATCAGAGCATTATCAATTCTCAGCATTGCCCTTTGGCTTATCTACTGCGCCCAGAGTATTCACGAAATGCCTGGCATCAGTAATTGCTCATTGCAGGCTTCAGGGAATTCAAATTTACCCATACCTGGACGACTGCCTAATACAAGCGGACAACAAGGCAAAATTAACAAAAGATTTGGAAAATGTCATACAACTGTTGCAAGCCTTGGGATACACAGTCAACATGCAAAAGTCAAGACTAGTACCTTCCCAAAGGATAACATTCTTGGGTGCAGAACTGGACACATCAGCTCAGATAGCTTTTCTCACAGAAGAAAAACAAAAGCAACTACCGGGCTACTTCATGACATTAACAAAACAAACTCAGCTTACTGCAAGGAAAGTCCTGCAAGCCCTGGGTTACATGGCATCCTGCATAATATTGAATGTTAAGTTGTCTATCTCACCTTCATTCTTGCTGGATGGGTTCGGAGCCGATCTCGGCTCCGACTCGGCCACTCTAAAAGCTCGAGAGTTGGTTCCACCGGCTCGAGGCTGCCCCTATATCCCACAATGCTAGGCGTGAATTACCTCAGATCTCGTTTGCCGCTACAGCGATCGAGGTGTTTTTCTACCGGCTCCAGGTTAGTTTAAATTAGATTAGTCTAATAACTTTTAAACTTCCTTTAGCTTAGTTTTTTCCCTTTTTTACCTTTAGTGTAGTGGATATTTATCCTTTCTACCAACTTATCCAGCCCCTTCTTCAAGAACTAATAAGTTCTTTCCTTAGGCCTTCGGGCCCTTCCTTCCCTTACAGTGTGTGTATGTGTTTTTGGTAGGAGTTTATATCTTTAACTTAACTTAACTTTCAGAAGTTTTGTTTTAAAGTAATTTAACTTAATATTTTCTGACAGTGTAATCGGTGTGTGTGTTGTTTGTGTGTGGTTACACTTCGGTTCCTTGAAAATGTCCAAGGATTCAAAGGTCTCAGGCTTCAAGAAGTGTGACTCGTGCTGTCAGAAAATGTCTCTGCCTGGGACCTTTACACCTGCAGGACTCTTGTGCTGTATGCCATGGCTTCAGCCCTAGAGTCCTGCAGGAAAGGAAAAACAAACTCATACTAAGGGGTTTGCTTAAGCCTGAAGGTTCCCTATCTGCTACCTCGGGACAACCTTCCAAGGCTTCTAAGACCTCGGCTCCAGCTTCTGAGTCGAGGCCTAAGGCTTCGAAGTCTACTGCTACATCGGCTCCGGCTGGAGCCGATGAGTCTTTGACTACAGCTTCTGTGGTTCCCTCGGCTCCGGCCGGAGCCGAGGTATTGGAGATTCCTGGGTCGGCTCCGATCAGACCATCGGAGCCGACATCTAGAAAGAGGTCGAGGTCACCATCCCTTGGCTCCGTTCATTCAGCTCCAGCGTCTCCCTTGCTGTCTGAACGGAGCCACAGATCTCACTCCTCCAGGTCATCGAGGCTCTCGGATCATGACCTCCAGAGGGTAGTGAGTCGACTTTTAAAGTCCGAGGCACTGGCCCAAATGCTTCAGAGCCCGACTCATCAGTCGATGCCTCAACCTATTCCTCTAAATATTCCTCCTCCGACTCCTTTGAGCTCGAGCCAGGCGCTCGGAACCGAGACAGTGGTAGCGTCGGAGCCGATACATTTGTCTTCGGCTCCGTCGTCGGCTCCGATTTCTTCTTTTGAAGAATCTCGGCACCGGACTTCCCTCGTCGGCTCCGAGGGGGTGAGTGGCATCGGACCCTTGTCCGACCCCCCTCTCGGTGCTTCGGCGCTGGTGAGTTCGGCTCCGACATCGGCCTCGGAGCCATCTCTGTCGGTGCCGAGGGAGGTTCTCAGCTTCTCGGAGCGGGGACCTCTGGCTCTGCCTGACAGGGGTGCGTTCGAGGTCATGCGGAGTGTGTTGGAACCTTGTTCGACTCCACAGTTGGCTCCGTCCGCCCCTCCCTCTTCGGTGCCTCAGGTTATGTCTACTCACTCCCTCATCCCAGACCGCAGAGAGCTAGCTCCTCAAGAATCCCCTGTGGGGATCTCATCTTCTTCCGAGGCCTCCCCTGAATTGGCAGGGGAGCCCCCTAGGAAGAGAAAGTGTAAGAGGAAGCACATAGACTCACCTGAGTCTGTCACCTCTGACACAGATTTAGAGGATTCCGAGGATTCCCCCCGTTCCCCTTCTGAAGATGTCTCCTTTGCGGACATTCTAGAGATCTTGAAACAGAGGGGAAATTGGCCAGCCCTTAACCCTTCGGAGGATGAATCTGTGTATCTTGAGGCGTTTGGCTCTCGCCCTTCCACCTCCTGGGTGTCCCCCCCCTTTGATCCCCTCATGCAGGTGGTGGCAAAGAAAGCCTGGACGGCTCCTGACTCAGTGGACCCTACGCCCAGGAGACCTTCTAAATTTATAACAGCACCAACTGACAAACAATTTTTGACCAAAGGTGTTACAGTGGATGCTATGGTGGTAGCTGCTGCCACCAAGAAGGAACTAGCTGATCCTTCAGTGCCTGTTCATCCCCCTAACAAAGAATCTAGGTCTATGGACAGGTATGGGAAGCGGATGTTTTCGTCAGCGACCTTTGCAATGTGTTCGCTGAACTACCTATGCCATTTCACCCGTCTCCAGAGAGACTTGATCAAGGAAGCGGGTGAGATGTTGAAGAATCCTACAGCTGCAGATTTTCAGGAAAAAATGAACACCCAGCTGACTACCCTGAATTCGATAGCTAACTCCTCCATGCGCCTCCTTTCATATGCGGCTGATGGAGCGAGTAGAGCCGCAGGGACAGGTGTCGCCTTACGCCGGCATGCCTGGATGCGACTATGCAATTTTGCGGACCCCTTTAAAACGTCCTTCACTAATTCCCCGTTTGATGGATCATCTCTCTTTGGTCCTCAAGTGAAATAAACCTTGACTAGGTGCGAGACGGATGGCAAAACTCTGTCTGCCATCGGAGTCCGTTTTTCTACTCCTTCTAGACCTTACCCCAAAGGCCAGAAAAGTGGGAAAATGTGGTTCCGCAAACAATCTCAAGGGAATTTGCCTGACGACAGAGTCTGTTCCCTCCAGAGGCAGAGGAGGGAACAATAAATGGTAGACGCCGCCAGAGGCAGAGGGTCCGCCAGAACCAGGGCAATCGAGAAACCTTTTCCGATAAGCCCTTTCAGCATCCCTGAGGTGTTGCCCGACTGTCCACCTTCGGAGGCAGTCGGGGGAAGATTGTCACTGTACCCAGAAGCCTGGCTATCCCTAACTCAAGACAAGTGGGTACAGTCCATCATTTCCGAAGGCTATTCCATTCCCTTCGTTCGCATTCCAAACCAATCAAAAAATCCCTTCCAGATGTTCTACCCGCTCAAAGGGATCTTGCAGCTTTGGAAATTTCAAAGCTGCTTGCAAAAAGAGCAATTCAGCCAGTTCCAGCAGACCAGCAAGGATCCGGAATCTACTCCAGGTTCTTTTTAGTTCCAAAGAAAACAGGGGACTGGAGACCAATTTTGGATCTCAGTGTCTTGAACAAGTCGGTCAAGAAAACAAGATTTCGGATGGTCACGCTACAGTCCATCCTTCCCCTATTGGGAAAGGAAAACTGGATGTGCTCTATAGACCTTCAGGATGCGTACTATCACATAAAAATGAACAGACGCTCCAGAAGATTCCTCCGCTTCAGGCTGGGAACCAGTCATTTTCAATTCAGGTCTCACCACCGCCCCCCGGGTGTTTACCAAATGCATGGCAGTGGTAGCTTCTCACCTGAGACGTCAAGGATTCCAGGTGTTTCCATATTTGGATGACTGGCTCCTCACAGCTCCCACCAAGCATCTTCTTCTAATGGCCAGGGACTACACCTTTCGCATTTGTCAAAAGTTAGGCATTTCAATAAGTTGCGAAAAGTCTGTTTTGTCGCCTTGTCGTACTATTACCTTCATAGGCGCAAATCTAGACACAGTCAACATGTCTGCGAGACTAACAGATCAGAGAATAACAGACATACACAAACTGGTCTCGCTCCTCTTCAGCAGCAACAGAGTCAAAGCCAGATTAGTTCTGAAAGTATTGGGGATTATGGCGGCTGCCATATCTCTGCTTCAATTAGCCAGATTCCACATGAGAATCCTTCAATGGATGCTCTTCACACAATGGTCATACCAGCAACTTCTGATGTCCCACACCATTATGATTACGCAAACATGCAAGAATCATCTTCTGTGGTGGATGTCTTCCCCTCAGCTCTTCTTGGGAAGACCCTTTGTTCCTTCCCCTCCGGTTGCTACTCTGACAATGGACGCCTCCCTGTTCGGGTGGGGGGGGGCATTATCAGGGCAGAACTGTCCAGGGCACATGGCAACCAGACGAATGCCACTTGCACATAAATGTTCTAGAGATGAGAGCAGTGCTTTTAGCGTTGCAAGCCCTTCAAGACTCTCTTCCCTTGGGAACGATAGCAATCCAGACGGACAATATGTCTGTAGTGTGGTATATCAACAAACAAGGTGGAACCAGGTCCTATCCCTATGTCGAGAAGCACTCAGACTGTGGCAATGGGCGATTTCTTCTCAGCGGTTTCTGATAGCAACGCACATCCCCGGGAAGTCCAATCAAATCGTGGACAAGTTGAGCAGAGCTATCCTCATGCCTCACGAGTGGTCTCTGAAAGACTCTGTTGTGAGAGAAATTTTTCTCAAGTGGGGTCAGCCTTGCTGCGACCTTTTGCTACTCCCCAAAACAGCAAGTGCAGAGATTATTTCACCCTATTCCGTTACCAGGCCAGCCCAGCAGAGACGCTCTAGTCCAAGTTTGGCCCCGGGACTTCTGTATGCATTTCCTCCCTTCCCACTAATCTCTCAAGTGATACAGAAAGCTATCGCTCAGAAGGCCTCATTGATCCTCATTGCTCCTTACTGGCCTCGACAGGTTTGGTTCCCCTTTCTACATCAATTTCTGTTGGAGCAACCTTGGCATCTGGACCTAGTTCCAGATCTTTTGATCCATCAGTCGGGTCAGTTACATCGCTCCCTCCCTCTCTGAACCTCACTGCTTGGTTCCTCCAGTTCCAACCTTAGCCAGGCTTCCTCAAATATCTCACTCTGTTCGAGATATTTTGATAGCTTCCCATAAATCATCCACTGAAAGATTTATCTCAGTAAGTGGAAGCGTTGCCTATTGGGCTCAAGGAAGGGACTTAGATCCTTTCACTGCTCCCATCCATATGGTTCTTGATTTTCTAGCTGAACTCTTTCATGCAGGTTCATCTCCTTCTACTCTCAAAGTTCAATTGGCAGCTATATCTAACTTTCATGTGGGCATTTCAGAGTCTGCCATAATGTCCCACAAGCTTTGCAAAGCCTTTTTGAAGGGAGTTTTTCTACTCAGACCTCCTATAAGAAATCCTCCTCCTCCTTGGGACCTTAATTTAGTTCTCAGTTCTTTGATTCTCCCCCCTTTCGAACCTGCAGCTTCCTGTTCTTTAAAATTGCTAACATGGAAGACTCTCTTTCTGGTAGCTATTACTTCAGCTAGAAGAGTTTCAGAACTTCATGCACTCAGCTGTCGACCACCATATCTGTTGTTCCACAAAGACAGGGTTTCCTTACGAACCAACCCTTCCTTTTTACCTAAGGTAGCCTCTGCGCCTAACCTAAATCAAAGCATTGATCTTCCTGTGTTTTTTCCAGGATATTCTAATAGGTCTGAACAAAAACTGCATTGGCTAGATGTTCATCGTCAGTTCAGGTACTATTTGGATAGAACCAAACAATTCAGAAAAACTGACCAGCTGTTTGTCTCTTATGCAGAAGGCAGAAAGGGACTTTCTGTTTCCAAGGTATCGCTATCTAGATGGCTAACATCTCTGATTTCAATTGTTTATGAAATTAGACACCAAAAGCTGCCTAACAAACCTAAGGCCCACTCCACCAGAGCTTTGGCTACTTCTGTAGCCTTCCTAGACAGACTGCCTATTGACACCATTTGTGCAGCGGCTACTTGGGCTACTCCTCACACTTTCATTTCACATTATAAGTTGGATTTAGCTTCTAGGCATAGAGCTAACTTTGGTACCACTGTTCTCAAGAGTCTGTTCCGTTAGGCCACCCGGGACAAGGTGCTAGGGACGCGGTCCCATCCAGCAAGAATGAAGGCGAGATAGACAACTTAACATATAGAAGTTATGTTCTTACCATAACGTTCCATGTTAGTTGTCTTCTTCTCGCCTTCTTTCTTATGCCCCACCCTCCTTCCCCTGGCCTGGACAGACCTGGAGGAGTTTGATTATGACCTCTCTTTCTACCACCTCTTTGCTATAGCTACTACCCTCTCTCCTACCTACTATTCTACTAACCACCTCTCCATCCAAAACACCCATTCTCTACTTAACTCTTAACTGAATTAACACTTTATCCACCTTTTATCCGTGATATACACCCCAACCCAGGCCTCACACTCCTCCTCTCCACCAATAACCATCCCATTTGCAGCTTTTAACGACAAAGCTATATGCTCTGCGGTGCATATTTTCAGGGTTCAGGCTTTAGGTCACCTTTCCTCTTTCCCTTTGTTTATAGAGGTGGACTCTCTTTCCAGTATTTCTGGTTGTATTTTTAGCTGGGCCTAGCTCACAAACGAGATCTGAGGTAATTCACACCTAGCATTGTGGGATATAGGGGCAGCCTCGAGCCGGTGGAACCAACTCTCGAGCTTTTAGAGTGGCCGAGTCGGAGCCGAGATCGGCTCCGAACCCATCCAGCAAGAAAGAAGGCGAGAAGAAGACAACTAACATGGAACGTTATGGTAAGAACATAACTTATATTTCCGCATGCCAGGCTGCATATGAGAAAGTTACAATGGTACCTAAGGAATGTATGGTCTCAACACAAGCACAGTCTAGAAGCCCAGATTCCAATAATTCCATGCCTGAAGCAAGAATTCCTGTGGTGGGCTCAGGCCTGTCAGTTGAACAGAGGATTGCCTTTCCACAAACCTCATCCAAGCCAGATCATCACCACGGACGCCTTAGACCTAGGCTGGGGGGCACACATGGTGGACAAATGTATACAAGGCCTATGGACCCAAGACCAGCTGAGTCTACATATAAACCTAAAGGAGATGCTGGCAGTGAAACATGCGATCCAGGCATTCAGACCACTCCTTCAACAGGGTCATCTACTGATAAGGACGGACAATACCACAGTCATGTGGTACATCAACAGACAGGGAGGTACACACTCATATCCTCGATGCCGGATGGCAATGGACCTGTGGAATGTGGCCCTGAATCTCAACATTCAACTTCAGGCCAGATTTGTACCAGGAAAAGAAAATTCTCTAGCAGACACCTTAAGCAGAACTACCACGGATGCTCACGAATGGATGCTGCATCCAGATATATTCAAAGCCATAACAAAAAAATGGGGACTACCAGAAATAGACCTGTTCGCCTCCCCACACAACCACCAATTGAAGAAATTCTGCACAAGAGCATACCACCCACTTGCTTGGAGGGTGGACTCCCTTTCCTTCAGCTGGAAAAACCTGACAGCATATGCATTCCCACCTCTTCCTTTGATGTACCAAGTCCTACTGAAGATCAGGGAGGATCAGCCAAGGGTAATCCTGATAGCTCCAGACTGGCCGAGGCAACATTGGTACCCACTACTGAGAAGCATGTCTCGGACACGCGCATGGCATCTACCTCTATGTCCCTTACTTCTAACACAGAACAACTTCAAGATCCTACATCCAAACTTGAAAACACTGCAGCTAGCTGCTTGGAATATTGCATAAAACAAAATAACCCAAAATTATCTCAGAGGGTTAAGGACATTATCCTGGAGGCACACAGACCCTCCACTAGGAAAACTTATTCAGCCAAGTGGAAAAGATACCTCATTTGGAGTGCAGCCAAGGGAGAAAATGTCTCATTGGCAAACATAGCACACTTCCTGGAATACTTAGCAGAACTGTTCCACAATGGCCTGTCTTACTCCTCCATTAAGATTCATGCATCAGCAATTTCGGCAGAATACAACATGGATCCTCCTGTCTTTTCTCATCCTTTACTCAGGCAGTTCTTGAGAGGAATCAAAAATGTAAAACCTCCAAGGAAACCACCTTTACCTACATGGGATCTCAACTTTGTGCTGGAAAAGTTAACACTTCCTCCTTTTGAACCAGCAGCAACAGCAGAACTACAGTTCTTGTCTTGGAAAACTGCTTTCCTGCTAGCAATCATTTCAGCAAGAAGGGTATCTGAGTTACAGGCATTAATGGCAGTGCAACCTTTCCTAATCTTCCATCAGGATAGAGTCTCTCTGAGAACTAACCCTACCTTTATGCCAAAAGTAGTCTCCAGAATTGCATTGAACCAAGCGATTCATTTACCTACATTCTTCCCCAACCCACAGAACAGGGGGGAAAGACTGCTACATACCTTGGATGTGCACAGACAATTACACTACTATCTGGACAGAACTAATACCAACAGAAAAACTGACCAGCTTCTGGTAGCATATGCAACAGGAATGCAAGGGAAAGCAATTTCAAAACAGACAATCTCAAAATGGATAGGAAATTGTATTCAATTTTGTTACTCTTTTCATGGAAAGACAACTCCTGAAAATATCAGACCTCATTCCACAAGAGCTACAGCCACCACTACAGCTTTCCTACGAGGAGTGGCTACCAAAGACATTTCAGAAGCTGCTACTTGGAGCTCCATGCATACATTTGCCAAGCATTATAATCTTCCTTATACTCTAGATCCCGAGCAGGTTTTGCAACTGCTGTTTTGCAAGGGATCTTAACTACACCATCTTTATCTTAGTGCCTCCTCCCCCAGTTTGGCTATGGTATTCTACCCATATGTTAGGACTGCAGATGAATCCTTGAAGGACATAGTACAGTTTTGTACCTACCATAAATGTAGATGTCCGATAGGTATGCATCTGCAGTCAGGATTACCCACCCTCCTTCCCCTCTGTGGTATTCCTAGGGTATTTACCCCTCTTTTAGCTAGCTGGGGGAAACTATTATGGTGTATTTGTTTGTATATATGTGTGTATATATATATATATATATATATATATATATATATATATATATTGTTTGCTCTCTACTGTTTGGAATTATTTGCATTTATCCAAATTTAGCCTTCCTAGAGGGCACCTGGCATCTGGGGCAAGAAACACTGAGGAAAATGGCGTCGGCTGATGCCTTTATACCCAATAAACAGCAGCTATGACGTCGGGTGAAGTGCGACATCAGCCGAGGCCAGACCCAGACTTTGGAATCCGGCCGACCGAAGGGCTGCCTGAGGCAGGACAACCCATATGTTAGGACTGCAGATGCATCCCTATCGGACATCTACATTTATGGTAGGTACAAAACTGTACTTTCCCACTCTGCTTTCCTGAAAACACTGGAGAATATGAAGATCTCTCCAAACACCATTATATTAGGTGACTTCAACTACCCAAACATAGATGGAGCATTACTCAAGCCCCAACACCCTAGCCCAAAGGTTGCTGGAATTTATAAGCTCAAATGCTATGGAACAACTATTCACCCCTCCCACAAGAGGGGAAAGCATACTTGACCTGATCATTACCAACATGGGGACTCTATGCTCCATACCAGAGGTTTACCCCTCATTGGTGAGATCAGAACATAAATTAATCTCACTGGATATCCACATCCCGACCCCACCCCCAGCCCAGAAAACCACAGTGAAAAACTTCTCGAAAGTGAACTTCACACTTCTCAAAACTGAGGTGGAATCCTTCAAGGCCCCCGGGCCAGTGGAAACTACGGCCCAAACTGCAGAAACCTATATAAACGCATTCTATGGACACCTCCAGGAATGCATGGATCATGCTATCCCAAACAAAACCAAGACCCAATCTTCCAAAGGCAGGCATCCAGTCTGGTGGACCCCAGCCATAAATAAGCTGTACAACAGAAGGAGAAAGCTACTACATGATAGAGCAAAATCCCTAAAATGGAAAGCATCTCTGATCAGTACTAGCAAAAAACTACAATCCCTCATAAAATCCTCCAAGGCCAGCTTCGAGAAAAAAATTGCACAGGACACTAAAGATAACCACAAGGCTTTTTTTAGCTATGTTAGGAACCTGGGATGCAACTCCCACATATGCTCAGAGTTGATCCAAAATGACAAAAAATACACTGAACCCACAGACATTGCCAACATCCTGGCAGACAGGTTTAGTGCAAACTCCCCCCCCCCCCAAAGAGCAAATATCTATCCCAGCAGAGTGCTGCCTCCCTAACATCTCAGATGCTCAGGTGAATGCCACCCTCTCCAAAGCAAAAGACACTGCATCAATGGGACCAGACAGTGTCCCGGGTTGCATCCTACATGAAATCCAAGAAGAACTAAACCCCCATGTAAAACTGCTGTGCAATCTCAGCCTTACTACAGGATATGTACCCAAAGAATGGCGTACGGCAACAGTTGTCCCACTCCACAAAGGTGGAGCCTCTACGGACCCTGGAAACTATCGCCCCATAAGCCTGACTAGCCTAGTCTGCAAGGCCATGGAAAGGATCATCATGGAACTCGTAAACAAAGACATTGGGGACCTACAGACACTAGATCCTACCCAATTCGGCTTTGTCAAGGGCAGATCATGCCTCTTGAACCTGGTTGACTTCTTTGAAACAGTCACCAAGGCCATAGATGAAGGGAAGGTAGTCCATACAGCCTACCTGGACCTCGCAAAAGCATTTGACACAATACCCCACTCGGGCATCATAGACAAGCTATCCAGCTTAAATATAAACCCCTATGTCACAAGATGGGTTGCAAACTGGCTCAAAGACAGAACCCACAGAGTCAGAATTGCACGAGCCATGTCAACTCGAAACCAGTTACAAGTGGTGTCCCACAAGGCTCAGTCCTGGGACCTCTCTTGTTCGGTATATATTTTTCTGAGGTACAGGCAAACACGGGAGGACTGTGACTGACCAAGTTCACAGATGACTGCAAACTGAGCGCCATAATTGACTCTGCAGCCGACACGAGCATTCTTCAAAAAAGTCTCACAGAAACGGATAACTGGTGCCAGAGCCATGGCCTAAAGCTAAATGCCAAAATGTGTATAGTCATACCGTTTGGCAAAAACAAAGTGCCCACAAATTACCACATAGGTGGTAACCCATTAAGTATGGAGGAAGTAATTAGGGACCTGGGAACCCAAGTTGATAGTAATCTCTCCTTCGACAACCACATTGCCAAAGTGGTTAGAAAGACCTTCTATATAGCCCACCTTATCATGAAAGGATTCACATCTAGATCAAGGGAGGTCATCGTGCCCCTTTATTCATCCCTCATCAGGCCCATAATAGAATACAATGCCCCATTTGGGATGTACCTTACCCGACACCTGCAGCAACTAAAAAGACCCCAAAAGTACCTCACAAAGAGGATCAAGGGACTTAAACAGATGCCATATGCTGCTCAGTTAAAGAAACTCCAGCTCTACTCAGATGCATACCGCCTACTTAGAGGCGATCTATGCCTGACATATAAAGCTATGTCCAACCTAGAATTAATGGACATGCTCCACCTAAAAAAATCCAAATCCCTTAGAGCCACGCACTTGAGGGACTTGAACCTCAGCACAGAAATAAATAGGACATGCTGGAGGGACAGATTCATAACACAGAGACTCCCTTCGCTCTGGAATAGAATCCCGGTCCATGTTAGGCAGGGCCCCTCACTGACTCTCTTCAAGAGGAATCTTGATGAGTGGATGGAGGATTGTAGGTTTACCCCGGGGATTACTTCTGTGTCACTGCTAGACAGAGGCACAGTAAACTAACCTTAAAAAGGGCACAGTAAACTCAAAATCAAAGGGTGCTGAAAGCCAATCACACCCTGGCTAGGCTTATAAATGCCCCAGGGCAGATAGCCTAGTATGAAACTGTGAACCTATGAACATCCTCCAGAACAACTTCCTCATTTCTTGTAGGTTTTTGGGTCTCTGTTGGACCAGGAAACTATTCAACCTGTCCCTCTATCTCAGATAGGAAAAGATTTGTACTCCAGGATGTTCCTGGTCACTCGAAAGGAGGGCACTTGGAGACCTATTCTCGATCTCTCCTTGCTCAACACCTTTCTCAAGGTTCCTGTCTTTTGGATACTTACTCTTCAAACCCTATTTTCTCTTATTCCATCCCAGGCTTTTCTAGTGGCCCTGGATTTTAAGGATGCTTATCTTCATATTCCTGTTCACACTCTTTTTAGGAAGTTTTTACATTTCTCTGTTTCTTCCTGTCATTTTCAATTCTTGTTTTACCCTTTGGCCTCTCTACTGCCCCAAGGGTATTCACAAACAACCTAGCTCCTTTGATTGCCTTTTGCAGGCTCCAAGGCATACTGATTTTTCCTTATTTACATGACCTGTTGCTTCACACACCTTCTCACAGTCACCTGTTACAGGATCTGAAGTTCACCAGATCTCTCCTTCAAAGTCTAGGAAAGTCTGTCCTGACTTACACTCAGGAGCATGTATGTCTTGGTTGCAAGATTCGTACAGTACCAATGTTGACCTCTCTTCCACCTTCAAAAGATCTGTCCTTGACAGCTTTCTTTTGGCCTCTTCTTCCTGTTCCTGTTATTGGCCAGAGAGTTTCTTTGAGCCCTGGGATTCATGGCCTCTTCTATTGCAATGCTCCTTCTTGTCAGACTACACATGCAGAAACTTCAGTGGTACCTCAAGTCAGGTTGGTTTGAGCATTGTCACCCTCTGAATTTCAGTGTGCCTCTCCTTCCTTGTCTGAAGTGGGAGTTCGAGTGCTGTATTCTTCAGGTTTCCCTCAATCCAGTCCTACCCTTTCACCCTCCATTTCCTTCTGAAGAACTATTCACAGATGCTTCAGACATGAAACTGTAGGCTTCCTGTGGTTATCTCAAAGTCTTAACATCTTTGCCGTCCCCCATTAAAAGTCAGACCATATCAACATCAAAGAGATGAGAGCTCTGATTCTGGCCCATCAGGCTTCTCACCCCATGCTCTGTCCAGGCCCTCTGAAGGTTTACATGGACAACACCACAGTGATGTGGGATGTAAATAAGCAGGGGGCACAAAATCTTCCCTTCTCTGCAGGTTGACTGTACAGGCTTGGGGTCTGGATCTCAGTTGTCAGTTAACTCTTCAGGCAATGTATATTACCACGAAACAAACTTTAATGGCAGACACATTGAGCAGGTCCAAAATACAGGTTCACAAATGGATGCTTCACAAAGACATGTTTCTGGACATAGCCCATAGTGGGGTATTCCTTAGGTAGATCTTTTTGCCTCCCCTCTGAACAGGCAGCTCCCTCTTTTCTTTGCCATAGTACCATGCTATCTGGTATGGAAGACAGTTGCCCTTTCTTTTCCTTGGAAGAGGAAGTTTGTCTATGCATTCCATCCCATTCCTTTACTTCCAAGAATCCTGCAGAAGATTCAGCTGGTCTCCCCATCTTAGTAGTGACTCCCTTTTGGCCAGAACAGCACTGGTTCCACCTCTTAATGCATTTGTCTAGGGGCAATCATCACAAGTTACCTCACCAGTTGGACCTCCAAACACAGAACAAGAGTTCACTCATCCAGCCTCACTTGTCCAGTCTTCATCTGACACTGTGGGTGATAGTGTTTTGATTCCTTTTAGGCACATCTTTTCTGATGATGTTTTTAAGGTTTTACAGGAGACAAGAAAACTTGCAACCAGAGAGGCTTATATGTCCAAATGGAAAAGATTTTTGTCTGGTGCCATGCTCGTAACAAGGATCCTTTTTCAGTGGGGGTTCATCTGGTTATCTCCAATTTGTGTAAGCTGCTCCAATGTGGCTTGGCCTACTCTTCTGCAAAGCCCAATTTGTCAGCTATTTCTGCTTGTCTTCTCTTGAATCCTCCTTTGGCTACTCACTTTGAGGTCAAACAGTTTCTTAAAGGCCTCCTGCATCTTTGGCCCCCAAGGAAACCCATTCCTGCTCCTCCTCGGGACCTTAATTTTGTTTTAGAAAAATTGACGGCTGCTTGTGAGTCTTCAGGTTTAGCTTCTCTGCAACATTGTACCTGGAAGACTGTATTATTTCTTGCTCTGACTTTTGATTGGAGGTTTTCTGAATTTCAGGCCCATATGGCCATCCCTTCGTTTCTGATTTTCACAGGGACAGGGTGTTCCTCTGAACTAATCCTTGTTTTATGCCCATGGTGGTCAGTGAGTTGTCCTTGAGTCCGGCAATTCAACTGCCGTCCTTTTCTCCTTCTCCTCAGTCTGCTAGTGAGAGGGTCTTACATATCTTGGATTTGCACAGACAGCTCAGGTATTATTTGAATAAAACTAAGGCCATTCGTAAATCTGATGAGCTTATTGTTTCATTTTGTCACAGGACTTTGGGTTTGTCTGTTTCTAAGCAAACCATCTCCTCCTGGATTTCTAAGGCCATTTCCTTTTGTTATTCTTTTCATAGCAAATGTCTGTCTGCTTCTGTTACAGCTCACTACACTAGGACCGTTGCCAAGTCTGGTGCTTTCTTCAAGGGGGTGGAAACCAATTCCATCCTTGAAGCTGCCACATGTTCTTCAACGCATACCTTTATTACTAAGCATTGTAGGTTGGATATGGTTTCTAGGGCTAGAACAGGTTTTGCTTGAGCCATTTTACATGGGTTTGTTGAGGGCTGTTCCCAGTCTTTCACCTCCCAATCTTTTTCTTGAGCTTTTGTACTCTCCCTGCTGTGAGGAATACTGAAAACAGTGATATAGAAGGACAGAGTACAGTTGTGTAAAATCTTACCACAACAGTTGATGTCCTTCTCTTCACTGTTGCAGTATTCAGTCCCTCCCTCCCTTCCTCCAGCCCTATTTTTCCTTTGGGTTTTACTTTGGTTCCCCTCGTGGCCAAGTGTTTTCCTTGTGTTTTTTCTATCTGCATTTTGTCATTCTGGATGTGCATAGTCTGTTTTGTCCAATGAGACTTCTCTGTTCTGGGCAATTCAGTTCTGGGTAACTGCTTCCGTACATCACCTTTATGTCCTGTGTCCTGTACTGGGAGCATACATTTGACATACAGTACATGCAAGGTCTAAAGTTTTTGGTGTACTGGACGGATGTTGGGCTATCCTAGGCTGGAGATCCCTACTCTGAAGAATAGTGCAACCACTACTGTTATGGTAAGATTTTACACAACTGTTTCTCCTCTGAGGAGAAAGGTAGGATTTCTACAGCCGGTGTCCCTTTCCCTTTCTTATCAACACCTACGACCAGTCATCAGTCTGTTCCTGGACAACTTCCTTCTGTGAGCTTCCATCCTGCCCCCCGTGGTGGGCTTCCTGATTTCTTCCCCTTCCTCTCTGGCTTTGTCTAAATGTGAGGTTTCAGGGAAGAGGACGTGTAGGAGGATACACCTTGCCTCCTCAGAAGTGTCTTTCACTGAGGATGTCAAGGAAAGAGAGAGATTCCCTAAGTCTCTGTGGGATGATACCTGTTTAGGCAACTTATTGGAGCTAGGAGCTAGAAACGCAGCAAATAACACAAGGTAATATCGTTTCAAATCCACAAATGAAAAATCACCACCATGACAAATTCCAAGCAAAATGGATGTTTATTCACTCATAATACAACAAGACTTAGCGCTTTTGCCTGTTTCATACAGGCATCATCAGAGTCATTCACAATACAACAAGACTTAGCACTTGCCTGTATGTAACAGGCAAAAGCACTAAGTCTTGTTGTATTGTGAATGAATAAACATCCATTTCGCTTGGAATTTAGTGTGGTGGTGATTTTTCATTTGTGGATTTCAAACTTATTGGAGCTACTTTGCCAGCACAGAGGTTGGACCGCTGAAGTGCCCTCTCTGAAGGAGTCAGTATTTTTGGAGGCCTTCTGCATATGCCAGTCCATGCCATGGACGGTTCCCCTCCAGACACTCTTATAGACCTACTGTCCTGGAGGGTGTGTAAGGAACCTTACACTGTAGAGTTTATCCCGAAGAAGCTGGACAAGATCCCCCCACCCCACCCAAGGACTGGCTGCATTGGGATAAGGGTCTAGTTGTCGATGCTGTTATGGTGGTGGCTGCCACCAAGAAGGAGATTTTTGAGGAGAGCTCCACCCTGATCAGGGAGCCTCAGGCTTTGGATTATTTAGGGAAGTGCTACTATGCCTAAGCCACCTTTGCCCTGAGACCTCTTCATTGCCTATCACAATTGACAAAACCTCAATGGAACTTGGCATCTGAAGTGTTAAGAAATCTCAAGATGCAGCAGTCTCCAGAGATACAGAAGATACTGGAGACTCAGTTGTCTGTCCTGCTTTCCATTGCTAATGTTTCCAAGAAGCTCATCTCAAATGCAGCTAATAGAGCATCTTGAACGGCGGGCTGCATTATTGCCATGTGGCACCACACTTGGATGCATTTATGCAGTTTTGTGGATTGCTTCAGGGCATTTTTTGTCAATGCTCCTTTTTTATAGTTCTTCCTAATTTGGGCCAAAGCTTAAGGGTATTCTGACAGGGAATGAATAGGATGGGAAGACCCCCCCCCCCCCGAGACATACGTCAGGAAATACCTTCAACCATAACCCCCCCCCCATCTGTCACTAGGGAACAAGTCCTCAGTGCTCAGTCCTCAGCTATGTTACATTGAACAAGCATGCCCCCCCCACTCACATTTATCAGAATATAGTGAAAGGTCAAACTCTAAGAATCTCCAGACTTGCTAGTTCATAGGTTGATACTAGGCTATCTCCCCTAGGACATTTATAAGCCTAGCTAGAGTATGTTTGGCTTTCACCACCCTTTTAGATTAGTTGACTGTGCCTTTGTATAGTAGGTCACAGAAGGTAGCCCTTTTAAGGTTTGTTTACCGTACCTCTGTCAAGCAGCGACACAGAAGAGTTCCCAGGGGTAAACTTACGATCTCCCATCCATTCGTCAAGATTTCTCTTGAAGAGGGTCAGTGAGGGGCTCTGCCTGACATGGATTGGGATTTTGTTCCAGAGTGAGGGGAGCCTCTGGGATATGAATCTGTCCCTCCAGCATGTCCTATTTATTTCTGTGCTGAGGTTCAGGTCCCTGGAGCGTGTAGCTCTAAGGGATTTAGATTTCCTGAGGTGAAGCATGTCCATTAATTCTGGGTTGGACATGGCTTTATACGTCAGACACAGATCGCCTCTGAGTAGGCGGTACGCAGCTGAGTAGAGCTGGAGTTTCTTTAGCCGAACTGCATAGGGCATCTGTTTGAGTCCCTTGATCCTCTTGGTGAGATACTTTTGGGGTCTTTCCAGTTGCTGAAGGTGTCGGGTAAGGTACATCCCAAACGGGGCATTGTACTCAATTATGGGCCTGATAAGTGATGAGTAGAGGGGCACAATGACCTCTATTGATCTAGATGTGAACCCTTTCATGATAAGGTGGGCTACATAGAAGGTCTTTCTAACCACTTTGGCAACGTGATTGTCAAAGGAGAGATTGCTATTTACTTGGGTCCCCAGGTCCCTAATTACTTCTTCTGTACTTAATGGATTACCACCTATGTGGTAATTTGTGGGCACTTTGTTTTTTCCAAAGGGGATGACTATGCACTTTTTGGTATTTAGCTTTAGGCCATGGCTCTGGCACCAGTTATCCGTCTCTGTGAGACCCTTTTGGACGATGCTTGTGTCAGTCAGAGAGTCGATTATAGCACCCAGTTTGCAGTCATCTGCGAACTTGGTCAACCATAGTCCACCCGCGTTAGCCTGTACCTCGGAGAAATATATACCGAACAAGAGAGATCCCAGGACTGAGCCTTGTGAGACACCACTTGTAACTGGTTTAGAGTCTGACATGACACCTGCTATTCTGACCATGTGGGTTCTATCCCTGAGCCAGTTTGCAACCCATCTTGTGACATAGGGGTTGATATTTAAGCTGGTGAGCTTATTTATGATGGCAGAGTGGGGTGTTGTGTCAAAGGCCTTTGCGAGGTCCAGGTAGGCTGTGTGGACTACCTTCCCTTCATCTATGGCTTTGGTAACTGTTTCAAAGAAGTCAACCAGGTTCAAGAGGCAAGATCTGCCCTTAACGAAGCCGAATTGGGTAGGATCCAGTGTCTAGAGGTTCCCAATGTCTTTGTTTATGATTTCCATGATGATACATTCCATAGCTTTGCAGACCAGGCTAGTCAGGCTTATACGGCGATAGTTTCCAGGGTCTGTTGTGGCATGGGACCACTGTTGCTGTACCCCATTCCTTGGGAACATATCCTGTAGTAAGGTTGAGATTGAACAGTGACTTTATATGAAGGTTTAGTTCTTCTTGGAGCTTGTGTAAGACGCAGCTCGGGACACCGTCTGGTCCCATTGTGTTTTTAGCTTTGGCGAGGGCAGCTCTCACCTGTGCATCTGTGATCTCAGGAAGGCTACACTCTGTTGGGATAGACATTTGCTCTTTTGGGGGGGAAGGGGGGGTTTGCACTGAACCTTTCTGCCAGGATGTTCGCAATGTCTGTGGGTTCAGTGAATTTTTTGTCATTTTGCACTAACTCAGACCATATCTGAGAGTTGCCTCCCAGGTTTCTGACATAACTAAAGAAGGCCTTGTGATTATCTTTAGTGTCTTGTGCAATGTTTCTTTCAAAGCTGGCCTTAGAAGAATTTATGAAGGATCGTAGTTTCTTGCTAGTACTGATCAGTGACGCCTTCCCTTTTTTGGGATTTTGCTCTGTCATGTAGTAGCTTTCCCCTTCTGTTGTATAGCTTATTTATGGCCGGGGTCCACCAGACAGGTCTCCTGCCTTTGGAGGAGTGAGTCTTGGTTTTATTTGGGATAGCATGCTCCATGCATTCCTGTAGGTGTCCATAGAATGCTTTTGTAAAGGATTCTGCATTTTGGGCCATATTGTCCACTGGCCCGGGGGCTTTGAAGGATTCCACCTCAGTTTTGAGAAGTGTGAAGTTTGCTTTTGAGAAGTTCTTCACCGTGGTTTCTTTGGCTGGGGGTGGGGACGGAATATGGATGTCCAGTGAGATTTGTTTATGGTCTGATCTTACCAATGAGGGGTATACCTCTGGTGTGGAACATAGAGACCCCATGTTGGTGATGACCAGATCCAGTATGTTTTCCTCTCTTGTGTGAGTGGTGACCAGTTGTTCCATAGCATTTGAGTTTATAAATTCTAGGAACCGTTGGGCTAGGGTGTTTGGGCTTGAGTAGTTTTCCCAATCGATGTTTGGGTAGTTGAAGTCACCCAATATAATAGTGTTTGGAGAGACCTTCATATTCTCCAGTGTTCTCAGGAAAGCCGAGTGAGGTTCCTGTGTTTGGGAGGGTGGTCTGTAGCAGGCTACAAACTGAAAGGCAGTTTTGCCCACTGTTAGTTGCACATGGATGTTCTCCGAAGCTTCATGCAGTGCCACTAGCCTGGAGGTGTGGGTATCTTTGATAAATATGGATACTCCCCCTCCTTTTGTAGTTCGGTCTGAGTTTTGGGGCCGGAAAGCATGGTATGAAGTATAGCCTGGTAGTGCTGGGATGCTCTCGGGAGCCTTGAACCAGGTTTCTGTTACTGCACAGATATCAATATTCTCCATACTGAGGAGAGTCTCGAGTGCGTGCATCTTGAGGTTTAGACTTCTGGCGTTGAGCAGCATTACCCTTAGTTTTTTTTTTCTTTGTATAAATAGTAACGGAAAACACCACGATAAAGCAAAGGTACCTGCACAGTTCCAATAAAAATGTCATAAATTGTAAATGTAAACGAATACTGTGCAAGACTCACCCAGGCAGTTTTTAAGTTCCAAGCACAAACTATGCTGCAAAAGTCAAGTAAACGAGTACTGTGCAAGACTCACCCAGGCAGTTTTTGAGTTCCAAGCACAAACTATGCTGAAAAAGTCTGTTCAGACCAACATTCCAACAGAAGCAGTTTCCTTTCCAAAAAAAGGCAAGGTTGCTTTTAAACCATAAGCATAAACTATGCTGCGAATGTCTATTCAGACCAATATTCCAACGACATCAATTTCTTTTACAAGAAAACAAAGTTGTAGAAAGATGTATAAAAAACAGCAGATCTGTAACTGAACTTTCTTAAATTTCAGAAAGTGGGAAAAAAGCAAGATTTTTTTGTGATGATGGAGCATTTAGGTTGAAGCTGGTTGAATTGCAGAATTAATTTAAAGAGAGAGGTTATAAGAATCATGAAATTTCAATCACCCATGACACAGATGTGATTAGAAGAGATAGTGTAGGCAAACCTTTCATTAGAAGAATGACCAATCAAAATTAATATCTAGTAAACCTAATGGGAAAGTTAGGAATCTGGTGCTACCATATACTAGTAACAGTAAGAAAATTAAAGAATTTATTTGCAATAACTGGCATATCCTAACTCTAGACCAGAAAGTCAGGGCAACAGTAGGAGACAAACCGCAGTTCACATATAAGAACACTTAGTCCCTAAAAAGACTACTTTGCTTTGAAAACAATAGAATAGAGAGAGTTAAATCAACCAGAGAGGGTACATTCCTTGTAGGTCTTGTAATAATTGTCAGTATGAGTCTGGTTCTAATGTATTCATCCGCCCTGACACCAAACGCAAATATACTTTTAGATTGTACGCTGACTGTAAGACAAGAGACTTGGTATATTTAGCAGTATGATATGTTGGTAAAACCAATAGGGCACCAAGAGAACACATTAGGGAACATATATATGCAATAAATAGAGAAGATGAGACTAGGCATGTTATACATAATGACACCACTCATAAATTTTGTTTTACAGTAATAGAATTAATACATAAAACAGTTAGGCTAGGTGATAACAAGAATCCTACAGAAAAACAAGAGACCAGATGGATTTTGAGACTACAAGCTGATGGACTACTTGGGCTAAATGATAGAATGTCGCTGAAGCTCACACACTGATTGAGTTTATGAACTTTTTAATATAAAGTTTTTTAGTGTAGTTATTAGTACAGTTTTTATGTAGGTCTATCTGTGACATCAAACATCACATATTACTATTGCTGTATTTAACTAGATGCCTTAATATGTTTGATTTTGTTTTTAAAAGGCATAAAGCCATAGAAGCATTTTTTATTTATGCTATGCAAGTGATTTAGTTCATAGGGTTTTTATATTTTTATATCTTTATGTTTTTGTGTATATATGTATGTGTGTATATATATATATGTGTGTGTATATATATATATATATATATATATATATATATATATATATATATATATATATATATATATATACACATTGATGAACTTTATTTGCTTAGATGTGTAAACATATGCATTACAAAATATAGGCATCGTACAATATGTATTTTTACATCTTAAAAGTTTCAGCTATATAGTTTTAATTAATTAATGCTTTTATTTAATTAATTGAATGAGGTAGCAACAGTTGATTGGCTCATTGATTTTATAAATTCTGACTTTGTAAAGCTGGCAGGTGAAAATCTAAAGAAGCATTTACTACAACGTGAAAGCGCTTACTGGCCGTTTATACTCTTTATGATTGTTATATAACTTTTGCAATAAAGCTGTTTTTAAGAAAAGAAGTCAGTTCCGATTGTCGTGTTGTGCCCTTGAAGTTCTGCATATTTGGGTTTTACTAGAATTACTGTTTAACTGTGGCCTTGAGACAGACTTCGTGCCAAGTGAGTGGAGGACTATAGCTGATGTCTGCCTGCATCTACGGACCCGATTAACTACAGACTTAGAAGTCTGACTAGTCTCATATGCAAAGCCATGGAAGCAATTGTCATGGAAATGAAAAAATAGTGACACAGAAAACCTTCAGACATTGGATTCAACACAGTTTGGTTTTGTCAAGGGCATGTCATGCCTACTTAACCTGGTTGACTTCTTCAAGAAGTTCTACAAAGCAGTGGATGAGGACAAGACAATAGATACTGTATACCTTGACCTGGCCAAAGCATTCAGTACAGTACCCTACTTGGGCGTTGTAGGCAAGCAGACAAAATTAGTTGAAAACCTACATGTCACCTGCTGGAGTGACAGCTGGCTCACATGAAGTTAGGATAGAGGAGTCTACCTCCACAAAAAGGCCAGTCACGAGCACAGTCTTTCACAGGTAGGCACTGGGGCTGCTCATTTTTGGCATCTCCCTCTCTGAATTCAAGGGCCTCTGGCTGACCAAGTTTGCAGAAAATTGCAAACCATTCGCCGTCAAAGAATCCACCAAAGACATTAGTACTCTCATGAACTAATAACTAGAGCCAAAGCCATGGTTTAAAACTCAATGACAGAAATGCATTGTAGTATCCTTTTGGAAGATGACTAACTCCAGAAATTATCACACTGACAATTCACCCCAAAAATAGACTGAATGGTAGGGGATATGGGAATGTATGTAGACAGTGAGTTGGCATTTGATCATTATGTGTCTACTGTATCAAGGAAGCCATTCTATGTTGCTCAACTTATAAGCAAGGGTATGGCATCTTGGTCCAAGGATGTCATTGTTCTGCTGTTCTCAACCCTCATCAGACCAGTTATTGAGTACGAAGCCCCACTTCGGTATGTATCTGACCAGGCATATGCAGCAACTAGAGCATCCACAGAGGTTTCTCACAAAAAGAACAGAGGGCAGAAACAACTTGTCCTACAAAGACCTCCTCAAAGCTCTGCCCCTGTTCCTGATCTCCTTCAGACTGCTGAGATGCGATCTATACCTGGCCTGCAAAGCATCCTCTGGTCCTGCCTTGATGGGCCTGCTGCACATCAGCAAAACAAATAGCATCAGAATTGCCTGATCTAAGGACCTAAACCTCATGTGCTGCATAAGCAGGACAAGTTGGAGAGTCAGGTATGTGTCCCAGACACTGCTCCTTCTCTGGAACAGGCTTCCTCTCTGTGTGAAACAGAGTTCTTCCATAACCCAGTTCAAACGTAACTTGGACCAGTGAATGAGGAATTGGAAATTTACCCCTTGTCTGGCACCTATGTCTCTAGTAGACAGAGGCAGCCTGTAAGTGCTTGACCATCCATGCCCAAGGCTACATGTACCTCTTAACCCTAGGGTATCAGAACTTGTCACATACATTTGGGAAGCATGACTAGGCTTAAAAATGTCCCCAGAGGTCATTAACCTAGTAATTACCTATGAACAAAGAAGTATTATATATCCATATGGATCAGATTTTCCTGTTGATATCAAAAGAGGTCAGTTTACATAAATGACAGTTCTGTCCATCAACTTCTTTTGTATCTGATATGTTTATATAAAATGGGTCTGGCTTGCGTATCTGTAAAAGTACATTTCTTTGTCATTTATTTTTGTGCTGAAGTTAAGCCTTCTTTAGCTGCAAGTACAGTAGTCAAGTATTCCTCGGAGTAGATTCTAAAAGTGAGGTTTTCTACACATCCAGTAACTCCAGAATGAAATTCCATTTTTTTAATTGGAGAATTAATATTACCACCTTTTGAGCCTATTAAGCTGATTTCAAATATTCTGCGTCTTCTTGTGATTACCTTAACTAGAAGCATTTATAGGCAGGCTTTACTGTGTAAAGACTCGTGTAGAGTACTCTGCAAGGCTTGAGTGTCTTTAAAAAGAAATCCATCTTTCATGCTTATAGTGGTTTATGAATTTTCTTTGAACAATTCCTTCCATATTTCCGTTTTATTCACAAAACAAGAAAGTGATGACGAAAAGGTTTTGTTTTGCATGGGATAGTCTTGGGGCTCTCCGACATCATTCATTAATTCAGTCATTCTCAGGTTACCCACTTATTCCATTTCAGGGCCATGCAGAAGATGTAACCTATCCCAGTGTTCACTGGACAGAAGACAGAGGAGCTAATCCAGACTGAGGTTGTCAGCCCATTACAGGACAAACCCCCCTCACTCTCATACAGCACACATGCCTAGTGGAAATTTGGAGGAATGCTAATTCACTTATGACATCTTGGTTTGTCTTTGGGATGTAAAAAGAAACCAAATCATGCAGCCAAAGCCAACATGACAGAGGGAGGATAGGGAAGATGAGCAGCCTCTGCAAAGAAGGGCTACCCCAGCCAAGAACCACCTTGGAGAGTCAAGCAGTGTAAGGCAGCGACTCAGGCTGTTATATGCTGTTGTGCCTTCCAAGAAGAATTAACCCAAACCCTTTAAAAAGTCTGATCCTTTTTTCATTTATGAATGAGAAACAAGATTATCTAGTACGTTATTAGTATTTGCTTAATTACAATGATTTTCTTATGATAAATACAAGACAATAAGTCTAGTTAAAGACCAAATTTCTTTTAGCAGTCCTGTAAGAGGTGCTGTAGGTCTGCCACTTTTGCTTGTACTGTTCACTTCTTTCTACTCTTTCAAATCATATATACAAATATATGATTTTGTGCAGCAGTGATTTTTGATGTACGTCAGCTGTGTAAAGTACTCACTTTTGTTTGTATTCTTTTAAATCATATGATTTTGTACAGCAGTGATCTTTGATGTACATGACAACTGTGTAAAGTATTCAGTGCAATGACAGATATGTAAGGAATAGGACTATTGTTGCAGGTAGGCTGCCAGCTGCCTTCATTCAGGCATGATGGACATATTTGTTATGGCACGAAAAGCACAGCTTCCATACTTTCTTGTGTAGTAACTTACAGTAATAAAATGTCAGCCTTGTTTTTCAAACTTAGTTTTGCTGTTTTACTGTTTTGCAAATATGTTTCATCTACATATGGAATGTGTGTGTGTGTGTGTGTGTGTGTGTGTGTGTGTGTGTGTGTGTGTGTGTGTGTGTATCTGTGGATGTCTATGTCTGTCTGTATTGTAAGGGATTACTAACATTTGATGAATGTTTTATTACCTCAAATGTTAAAATGCTGGTACAGCTGATCGAAAATCAGCTGTACCAGCCTTTTGAGAGATCACAGTACAGTGGTATTTAGGAAATTTGCCATTTCTTCACTGTAGTGAGATCTGAGAGTCGCTAAAATAATTAGTGTGGGGGCGTAATATGCAGCACTACAACAGAATGTTATAATTCCATTGTAGCATAGTGTGATGGCAACACCACTAGTGTCCAGTGGATGATTTCAGTAGACATAGTAGAACCTTGGCTACATTTTGTCCACCAATTAGAGTTTTTGAAAGATCAGCAAATGCATTCTGTCTTTTATTCATTGAAAGGAGTTCTAGTTAAATTTGTTTTCTCCATGCTGATACCTCACTAAGTTAAAGGTGATATTTAACTTTAGTGACATTAACTCAGGAAAAATGTGAAATGAGCCCATAGGCTTTAATGTATGTGTGTTGCACAGGTGCAGAAATCCATCCATTAAAGTATATGAAAGATCATTAAGTAGACGTTTCCAAGAAAACACTACCTTTATTTGGGCCATGCTTTCTATTAAAAATATGGCCTAAATAAATAAGAAAAAGTCAGGGCAAGATGTATAGGTCCATAGGTATTTACTAAGCTAACGACAGCAAGGGCCTTTTTAAGCCTTGCCATGCATCCCAAATCTCTAACAAGTTTTCCTACCCTTGATAAGTGTAACCAGGGGCTTCAGAGATGAAACATTTACAGACTAGAGCCTAGGAGATGAACCTTTTACAGATTACCTGTGTCCATTAGAAACATAGGTGCTAAATCAGGGATGAATGTTCTTGTATCATGGCACTTAACTTATTGGATGCAGTGATACACTATTAAAGTGTAACAATACATTTTAAATGAATTATCTGAAGCTACAGATAAATGATTTCTCCCATCTTGTTGGTGTCTTTACTTCATAAGGGCACCTGTTTTCAACTGCCATCAATTATCTGTAGCTTCAGATGTTCTTCTTCTTTCGGCTTTCCACTAATGATTGGCAGTAGATTTTTTTACAGGCACCGAGGTGCCAGCTCGACACCCAACCTTCAGCGAAGGCATGCCCATTCTATGCATGTCTTTCAAAAGCCACTCAACCGCGGGGAGGGTATGCAGACTCCACACAAAAAGCGCCTTCTGTGTGGAGTCTGCATGTCCTCCCAGCAGTTCGAAAGACATGCATACAATGGGTGTGCCTTCGCTGAAGGTTGGGCGTCGAACTGGCACCTCAGCATCCATAAAAAAATCTACTGCCAATCATTAGCGGACCGGTGTTCCACTGTGGTGACCCCCTAACCGGGAAAAGCAGAAAGAAGAACATCTGAAGCTACAGATAATTGATGGCAGTTGAAAACAGGTGCCCTTATGAAGTAAGGACACCAACAAGATGGGAGAAATCAGTAATGAGTGAGTTCCACAGGAACCTGGAAGGTTTTCCTGAACAAAGACACACTGAGGCTGGAGGATTTGGCTGTGAGATGGGGAGTCTTAACTCATCTAATATTGTCTTTTCCATCCATTCTTCAACAGATGAGTTTCAGATCTGATCACAGGCACTTCCCAGCTTTGGATCTGGTGCTAAGGCTTCTCCCCTTAACCATAATCCCTGCGAATAGAACGAGCTACCCCAGATCTCATTTGCCACTTGAAGAACTACAGCATATCTTGGTGCTCAGGAAGGTTTATGTAAAATATTTTAATTTTTTCATATTTAGATAAGTAACTCTTCTCCCTTTACCCTTATATCTATATAATTGTCTACCTATGTATATCTAGGTAGATCAATATAAATGTATATCTTTAGCTTTCCCCTCCCCCTTTACTTTACTTTACTACTAAATTTATCGGTATTATCATAGCATTTTTCTTACTTTCCTTCTTTCTTGTTATAAAACTAAAAAAAAAAACTTTATATGTTATATTTTTCCCAGTTACTTTAATCTTTCTTTTTTACAGCATATTCTTTACTAACATGCCAGACAAGCCATTGGCTTTCAAAAACTGTGTTGCTTGTCCTCACAAGCTTCCAAATTGTGACACATGAGAAGTGTGTATACTGTCTTGGGTCCTCTCACCTTGAAATAGCTTGCTCCATTTCTGAAGCATTTAAGCAGAGAGCTTTAATTGAGAAAAGGAACAATCTTATATTGAAGAGTCTCCTA
The DNA here is from genome assembly GCF_019279795.1 of Protopterus annectens. Classification (NCBI taxonomy): domain Eukaryota; kingdom Metazoa; phylum Chordata; order Ceratodontiformes; family Protopteridae; genus Protopterus; species Protopterus annectens. The sequence continues at coordinate 293,904,294 of NC_056736.1, read as the reverse complement.
CAGCCATCCTCAGGAGACCAGCCTTCTTCAGTGTCAGTGTAGTTAGTGGCTGCTACTTCTTCCCCTTCTTCATCTTTCTCTTCAAAAAAAGGCTGATAAGAGTGAGAAACATAAGCAGACAGAAAAAAAACAAACCTAAGTCTTCAAAAAAGAAGTTCCTGGACCCAACATCTTCATTGTCTCCAATCCCACCAGCTAAAATACCTAAACCTTTGGACCCACAGCTGTTATTGACTCTGATAATTATTGGATCTCCTACGTGCCCCCACCAGAAATGGTGATGCCTAGACTCTGGTCACCAGTTCTTTAGAGCAGACTAAGATACTCAGACACTCAGAGCCTCCTGGAAGTAGATGTGGACAGGCTGATGACACTTTTCCTTTGGACCCAGATCTAGTTGTTGCGGGTTCTCCTGGCACTCACCACTGTCAGATCCGGAAGACAGGTCTTTCCCCAGGTCATTAATAGCTCCTTTTCCAATCCATACTCTAAGATCAGAGCCCTTGGATCTGCCTGTAACCTAAGGGAGGTCTGCATCAGTGCCAAGGTTACATTCTTCCTTTACCCTGATGAGTTCTCTGGCAAAGTCTACTCCTGCATACTTGGAGCCATCAGAGTCTTGGAGCTGGACTGTCAGTGCTGACTCTGGTAGGTTGGGATTGGATCTGAAACCTTCAGATCCTTTCTTCTCCATTAGCTCTAGATAGTTTAGCTCTGACATCAGCCTTGGATCCAAGTTGGGCAGCTTCCAGTTTTGAGCCATCTTCAGGGTTTTCAGCTGTGAAGATGGGGCTCTCCAGATCCGTCTTGGGCTTGGCATTCAAGGCTCTCAAGAGAGTCCACTCCCAGCGCAGAGAAAGATTTGTTCTTTCTGAACTGGGTCCTGGCCATTCCCATAGGATCTCCCAGGGTCCAAGGCTGGCTTTACCTGTCTTGCTGGGGCAGCCAGTTTCAGAAAGCTTTGAGCCTTTTCTCCATAGAGACTCCATCTCTATTTCCAAGCACCTACAGCAGAGGTTGACCAGAAACATAAGTGCAAAAGGAGGCACTCAGATTCCCCTGAGGAATCTCCTATCACTGACACTGTTTTCATTGAAGGAGAATGTTTCCCCCTAGATCACCTCCTTGAGGACATCTCATTCGGGGAGATTCTGGAACTTCTTAAATGGGTGGTGGGGTGAGGTGGTACTGCCAGTATCCTTCTCCGGAAGAGTCCGTGTTCCATGAAGCATTCATTTCCGGCCTGTCTGCTGCTTGGGTGGTTCCCCCCAGCTGACGAGATGGATAGACCTAATCTTGTCACAGGTATGGAAGGAAATGGACACAGCTGAGCCTATGCCTAAAAAACCTGATAAATTTTTAGTAACTCCTAAAGATAGCCTCCATTGGTCCACCTGTGGATTCCATTGTAGTGGCCTGTAGATTCCATTGTAGTGGCGGCAGCCACTAAGAAGGAGCTGGCTCCTCTGTCCCGCCACCCAACAGAATGCCGAGTATGTTGGACAAATTCAGGAAGCGTGTATATGCCTCACCTACAAAAAAAAATCTGTGGTATCTCTGAGTCTCAGAAAACCCAGTATGCAACCTATACTGAGTCAAAAACAAACCAAGCAGAAACTTTTCAGTGTAGAGGTTGTGAAGTTCACGCCTTAAAATATGTTATGCACCTAGTTCACTAATAAAATTCAAACTTTAAAATATGTACTACAAAATAATAAAATAGCAGGTAGTCCACAGTTGAGTTAAAAATGGAATATCCTTTATTGAAACATACAAACAAGCAGTCTTAGTTGAGTACAATGAAAAGCATTAAAAACATTCATTAATTTATATATAATCAGGTTATTTGGAGCAAGGGGGTGGTTACAGAGGGTGATTCTGTTAAGAGCAGTAAAAGCATTAAACTCATTCCTTTAAACAAGTCCCCGTTCCCCCTTAACACCGTAGTGTAAACTGAAACTGTGCTACCTTAGAACTGAAATTTAAAAGTTAGAAACAAATTAAAATATATAAAAACAGCTTATTAAGGCTAACCTACTAATCCAAACGTTATTAATTAAGAAACAATCTCACTAACAAAATTACTAACTAACAAAAAGATCTACCACTAAACATCTATCAGAATAAGTTAAGTATTAGTAACTTATAAACTGAAACACTTTTAATAAAGACCGCTTTCGTACAAAATACATTCTTCAATAGATTTGTGTGTAAAAAAACATATCATAATATCAATGAGCATATGTATAAATCTACAGCTGAACACCTACGTAGGCTGAAAACCATAGCTATAATTGCTGCATTGGAAATACAGTGAAAAATGTTAGAAATAGAAAAATGTTAGACATAAAGCATTAAGGCCTTGGGGATCTGTTCAAGTGTGGCAAAACAGTACTAATGTCAGTTATTTTCATTGTAAAATATTTACAATGTTTGATATTTGTTTATAAAAGTATTAGTAGTATGTAAGAAATACTCCTTGGTCTGAAGCAAGTTACACAAACGTTAAACACAGCCAGTAGTCCAAAAATGTTTTAATCCTTAAAATATGATAAAAACAAACAGCAATCTTGTCATTGGCCATCCACAAGACGAGCAATCCAGAAATAGGCACAGGACAATCTATCCTAGGCACAAGACAGTTGGACCACAAAGTAGGCAAGCGCTTTCTTCTGTTCAATTTACAGACTTCATCAAAACCATAGATTCTGTTACAGTCGGTGCTTAAATACACATCACTTCCTACCACCAATTAAAATTTAAAGCAGTAGCATGTTGCCGTAAAATTTGTGAAATGAATAAAAACATTCTAATTTTAAAACCAGGCTCCCCTGTATGTATAAAATTATAAAAACTATATCATTTATTCTATCTTGAATAATTTATAATTTAAATGGCCTTTGCTTCAAAACGGGCACCAAAGAAATGTGGTCATTAATACCAGGGGGGTTGATTGGCATTCATAGACCGTTGCCATCTCATTTCCCTTCTGCCAACCTCATTACAACAATCCCCTCCCCTCTCACTACGTTTAACCACCTCCAAAATGCCAAACTTGTATCCTTTAAAATTACAATATACCTGTGCGTGTCTGTACAGGGCATTGTTCTTACTGTGATTTTGCATTGTATATAAATGTTTGTGTATTCTTCTTCTTAAAGCTCTCTCTGTTTTACCTATGTAAAACATATTACATCCTTGACAGACACTCATGTAAACCAGTCCTTGGGTTTGACAATTCCCCTCAGCCAAGTAAACTCTATGCAATGGGTGACCTATCGTAACCTCTGTACTTTCCAAAATATGTGGACATTGATTACATCTGCCACATTTTTTAGTTCCCCTAATTTCCTTAGATTGTGGAATAGGGTGTTCAAGTAGATACTTCATGTTTTGTCCTACTTTATACAAAATTGAAGGTCCCTCACACAAAGAATTAATGAGGTCCGCATTACCTTCTAAAATAACCCAATTTTTAGTTAGTAGACCCTGCACCTTGTGTACTGCGGTAGTGGTGCTGCGGTAGCGTTGTCGCCTCACAGTAAGACGTTGTCTTGTTCGATTCTCAGCTAAAGCGTCTTCTGTGTGGAGACATGCATGAATGGGCATACCTTTGTTGAAGGTTGTACGTCAGGGCTGGCAACTCGGTACGTAAAAATCTGCTGCCAATCATTAGCGGACCGAAGTTCCACTGTGGCGACCCCTAACCGGGAAAAGCCGAAAGATACAACAACATACCCTGCACATTGTGCCCAAATGACCCAAACTGAGTGACCATTGAACGCGAATGAGTGTTACTAATAACTGTAGTTTGATGGTTTTTACTAGGCTGGGGTTGACCTAGTAGAGGAGTGTATCTAGTACCCCATCCACTTAAAATGTCCACACCTAACTCATGGACCAAGTTCTCTGGATAACCCCTGTCAATAAGCATTTGAGTTAAATTACCTCTCTCTTGAAACTCTCCTGGGTTGAACACATTCTGGCCCCTCGGATCATCTGCCCTCTCACAAGGTGCTTTTTGACTTAGAAAGGATGTTGATTTTTAAAACTTAAAAAGCTATTGGAGTATGTAGGTTTACTGTATACCATGGACGTAAAAATTTTTGTATTTAGGTCGTTAGTAATGTTGACATCTAAATAATTAATGGTTATGGGATCATAAGTGTGTGTGAATTTAAAATTATCAGTTACACTCTTTATATACTCCACAAAATTATCAACCGTGGTGATGTCGCCTTTCCATAAAATAAAAATATCGTCCAGGTACCGTAAATCCAATAACCAATGCCTCGTAAAATCAGAATCAAAAATATAACATTTCCCCCACATGGTCATAACTAAGTTTGCGTAAATCAGGACACAACTGACTCCATTGCAACCCCCTTTTCTCTGTCTATAAAACTCCTCCTCAAAAACAAAATAGTTGTTATTCAGAGCTAGTTCCACCATTTCCATAACAAAATTAGTCATATTGGCACTTAAATCACTATATTCCAATAAGGCCTCATGAAACAATTCTAGTCCTATACCATGTGGGATCGAACCAAATAGATCTGCTACGTCTGTTGTTGAAAAATGCGTAGTCTCATTAAAAAAAGTCATGCTGAATCCTGAACAAAAAGTCCCAAGAGTCAAATAACACATGCCAATGGTACGTAGTGTGTCCTTCAATAACCGGTCAATAAATATTCCCAAAGAATAAGTATAACTGTTCTGTGCTGCTACTATGAGTCTGTAAGGGGGGGGGGGGGGGTGACACATTTTTGTGTACTTTTGGTATGCCGAAAACCGTAGGAGTGTAAGGGTACTTGTTCTGTAAAACGTTAGACAACTCCTCATTAATCACTCCCTGAAATAGGCTATCTTCCAAAAACAGTTGTTATCTACTTTGAGAGATGTTAATTCATTAATAGAAGCTATTTCATATTTGTCGGTATCTAACAACATATTAGTAATATTGGCATAATCCATTTTATCAACCAAAACCACACCACCCCCCCTTATCAGGCCTCATGACGCGTATGTTGTCTGATTCCCTTAGCTGGTTAAGTAGTGCCATTTACTCTGTAGTTAAATTATAAAATTTTTCTTTATGACTTTGAAACTCTTGGAAAATTTCCCTTGTGCAAACTTTTTCAAAATGAGCGAAAGAGGGGTGCAACAGGGGGTTAAACTTGCTTTTTTTCCTAAACCTGACAGGTAAATAACCTGTTAATTCCCCTGTGTCTTGAAAAAATATCTGGAGGTTAAGTTTTCTGATATAGAGTTTTAAGTTTTCTGATATAGAGTTTTAATTCTGTCATCACTCCAGCTAAATCTGGTTTCCTAGCAGATACAAATTTGAACCCTTTTTCAAACAGGGAAAAATGAGTTTCCGTAACAGAGTGCTCTGTGTAATTAAATATATTAAAATCGTGCTGACTTAGTTTACCATCAAAACTAGAGATACTGTCACAATAGTTATCTTGCACACTCAGTACTTGTGGTTTTTGGTGTTCCAGAACACTCTGGGGCCCCTCTGTGTTCTCCCTATCGTGGTCTGTTGTCCCCCTAAAAGATTTTGTCCATTTCTTTCATGATTCAAAATTCTTTCCGACCTGCATAAAGGGGGGTAATCTCGGTCAAACACTTCGTCGTTCCTACCATTAAAGCCCTCAATCCGTTCCTCATTATTAATACCCCTTGTGTCACACCCTATTGAACCCATGTCATTAGTGTAATCCCCCCCCTCCTGGTTATAATCAAAGTTGTCACCATAATAACTTTTGGGGAGCTGATAAGCTTCCTTATGTTTGTATTCCAACTCATCCCTCCTTAGTTTCTTTTGTTTTCTAATAATATTCTCCTTCACCTGTTGCTCAGTCTTACTAAACACATTATCATATTTAGATTCATAGTTACAAAGTTTACATTATTCAAAATGTCATCATTGAGTTTGTTAGTGTCCTCTAACAATTCATTAATTTTTGTTGTTGTTGATCTTGATTATAAAATGTAGCAGTTCCACGCCATGTCTATCAGACATGGCTAGGAGTTCATCTAACTCCTGTTGCACTACAGTCAAACCATTGGGGAACTTGCTCATTCACAACCCCTTAGGAATTCTTTGTTGTTTAATGCATTCTGCAAGGTACACATTGTCCACTTGCAGGTTACGTACCTTGCTTATTTTCTGTTCAAAATCCTTAAAACATTGCTGTATATCCGTAGGTCTCCTAGGTCTCTCATTCGCAAACAGTAAAGGTTCATCCTGGTTCCAGCTTTCCAAAACGGGTCTTTCTAAAATGCTGTTGCGTGGAATTAGTGGTGTTAAGCTGTCCACAAGGTATACTGTTGACAGGAGAATGCCTGTCTGTTCGCCGAGAATTTAGAGTTCCTTCCCCATTTGGGCCTAAAAGAACAGACGCTGTCATCATCATCACATGCTGTAAAGGCGCAGGGAATGCAAGGGCTTGAAGTTTGTCCAGGGTTTTTTGTAGTTGCAGGTATTGTAAAGTCATTAATTTAAACCAGTGCCCCATGTTGTTGTCTTTAATACCATTTGCCGCTCCAGCATTATAGCCTTCCAAAATGTCCATTTGAGACATGGTATCATTGTTAAATTCCATTTTAAAGACCAGATTAGGTTCAAAGTCATTCCAACAATTAAATGGATGCAGTCAACCCCTACGCTCAATACACAACTCAAAACCAAGAAACAAGTGTAATGCAGTGTAAAAAAACAAAACACTAAGTAAGAAACACTCCTTGGTCTGAAGCAAGTTACCCAAAAGTTAAACACAGACAGTAGCCAGTTGTCCAAAAATGTTTAATCCTTAAAATATGATAAAAATGAACAGCAATCTTGTCATTGGTCATCCACAAGACAAACAATCCAGAAATAGGCACAGGCCAATATATCCAAGGCAGAAGACAACAAAAAATGGCCACTGACGTTGCAACACAAAGAACACAGTTTTAATGGTAAAACGCTTTTCGTCTCCTATAATAGTAGACTTCTTCAGACCACATTACAAAACAATTAATCTGCTTAAATATAAGTCAGCTGATGCATTTTGAAGTGAGACATCCAGTCACATTTTGTTCTAAATACGTCATCAACAAAAATGTCACTAAATACAGAGGGTTGGCATCTCACTTTTCTTAAAATAACACTTGTTATTATTATACACACAGCTTAGTACAACAATAACTGGTTGTTATAAAACAAATAAAAACACCTTATATCCTTATATCTCGACTTGATCTAGCTCAAATCAATTCTGATAAATGCTTACCAACCAAAGGAAAGTTTTCCTTAACGTGTTAAACTTCTTAGTTTTAAAATACGTGCAATAGAGGTGACTTCATTTAAACCAGGGTGTTGTAAGTGTTCAACCTAAATTGCCATAAAAGCTCCTGTTTTTCTAAAATTAAGTGGTGTGGACCTCCTTTTACACTCACTGGTACCTGACAAATCATTTTGAATAAGAAGTGATGAGTTGGGTGTTCTAAACAATGTCTAGCAAGAGCATTTGTCAGGGACTTTTTCCTTATATGGTAGGTGTGCTCATATATTCGCTCCCTTAATTTTCTGTCAGTCTTTCCAATGTAAAACGCTTGGCAGACTTGACATGTGCCAAGGTAAACAACTAATTTAGAATTACAGTTGTATCTACCCTTCACATTCATTCTGTTGGTACCTATTCCAAGTTGTGTTCCGGTGGCTATATATTTGCAGTAATTTCAGTTCTCACATTTGTAAGTGCCTTCTGTTTTATTTAGTGTTTGAAGTTCCTTTTCTAAAATATTCTTCAGGTTCTTCCCCTTTCTGTAAATAAAAGATGGATAATTTCCTAGTTTTTCCAGAACTTCTTGGACTGTCACAAGTAAGTTGCAGTTCCTCCTTAGTATAAACTCAATTTCCTTTACCTGTAAACAAAAAGGGGTAATAAAACTACTGGGAAATCCCACTCCAGAAAATCTAACCTCAGATAATGTATCTTGAACAAGGTTATCAACTACTTCCACTACATTGCCCCCATCTACAGGTAGTACTGTGTTGGTAGATGTGAGTAATGGTTTATAAAAACCCTTCTCTGCTTTTGTACTGGACTTCTTCCAGAAGATCCAAAATAAGCTCATTCGAATATCCTTGCCTCAAGAACATTTGTTTAAGTATCTCACATTCTTCGAGGAAGGTTGCATCCTCTGTTACCATCCATGCTGCTGAGACAAATTGTCCTTTCAGCACGGGCCTTTTCTTGTAGAACGGGTGGCAACTAGTGTAGTGTAAAATGGAGTTTGAGTAAGTTGGTTTACGGGATATCCTGGCCACATATCCCTTTTCTTCGATGTTTTTCTTTAACTCTACATCTAAATATGAAATGGAAGTCTTATGAAATGTGTGGGTGAATTTGAAAAACCTGATACTCTGGTTTAAATGTTCCACAAATTTCTGGGCTTCTTGCTCTGTTCCTTTGTACAGAAAAAAGATATCATATGAAAATCTTGTGTACATTTTTATTTTCTCAGACCATTCTTCACATCTGAAGATGGTCTTATGCTTCCAGTTAGCCAGTACCAGGTTTGCATAACTCCCCCCACACGATGAACCCATAACAACACCTACCATCTGTTTGAATATTTCTTTGTCAAACATTACAATGTTATTGTTCAAAATGACATCCATGATTTCTTGAAATAGCCTAGTATAAATCAAACACGTCTACTGTCAAAAACATGACATCTTCTTGGTACATAACCTCGTTAATGGATGACGGAAAAGACCATGAGTCCCTACACACTTGCTTCTCTTTGGTCACATATTTTTTAAGAATTGAGTCGACATACTTAGCACAAGCGTACGTGATTAAACCCACTAGCATTGACCAAAGCCCTCATAGGTGGATTCTGCTGATCCTTGTGTAGTTTTGGTAACCCAAATAGTGTGGGTATTCTTGGGCAAATGTTGGACAAGTAATTGAATGTATCCATATCTATCAAGCCATCAATGAATAAATCATTGAAGAAACAGTTAACCCTTTTATAAGCACCATTCAGTTCATTGATGCTTGATTTACTGTATATACCATTGTCTAGTACAGCTTGCATCCTCAACTTGTAATCATTTTCCATCACTGCCAATCCTCCTCCTTTATCCGGTTTTAATAACCGAATAGGAAGACTTCTAATTAGGTTCAAACTATTAATTTCATCCAAGTCAATGTTGTTCAACCGCATATTTCTATTATTTCTTTTTAAGTGTCTCAAGTCGAGTTCACATAAATGTTCAAACAATCCTAACAAAGGATGGATTGGTGGATTAAATGTACTGGATGCTTTCATAGGTTCATAGGTTCATAGGTTCATAGGTTCATATTAGGCTATCTGCCCTAGGGCATTTATAAGCCTAGCCAGAATGTGTTTGGCTTTCGCCACCCATTTTAAATTTATTTTGCTATGCCCTTTTTCGAGGTTAGTATACTGTGCCTCTGTCTAACAGTGACACAGAAGTGATACCCGGGGTAAACCTACGATCCCCCATCCACTCATCAAGATTCCTCTTGAATAGAGTCAATGAGGGACTCTGCCTAACCTGGACTGGGATTTTATTCCAGAGTGAAGGGAGCCTCTGGGTTATGAATCTGTCCCTCCAGCATGTCCTATTTATTTCAGTGCTGAGGTTCAAGTCTCTCGAGCGCGTACACGATGAGATTTGGATTTTCTGAGGTGCAGCATGTCCATTAATTCCGGGTTGGACATGGCTTTATACGTCAGGCACAGATCGCCTCTGAACAGGCGGTATGCCACTGAGTAGAGCTGGAGTTTCTTTAACCGGGCAGCATATGGCATCTGTTTGAGCCCTTTGATCCTCTTGGTGAGGTACTTTTGGGGTCTTTCTAGTTGCTGCAGGTGTCTGGTAAGGAACATCCCAAAAGGGGCATTGTACTCAATTATGGGCCTGATGAGGGATGAGTAAAGAGGCAAGATGACCTCCCCTGGTCTAGATGTGAATCCCTTCATGATTAGGTGGGCTATATAAAATGTTTTTCTAACCACTTTGGCCACGTGGTTGTCAAATGAGAGATTGCTATCAACTTGGGTCCCCAGGTCCCTAATTACTTCTTCTGTACTTAATGGATTACCACCTATGTGGTAATTTGTGGGCACTTTGATTTTGCCAAAGGGGATGACTATACACTTTTTGGCATTTAGCTTGAGGCCATGGCTCTGGCACCAGTTGTCTGTTTCTATGAGGCCCTTTTGGAGGATGCTTGTGTCGGCTGGAGAGTCGATTATGGCGCCCAGTTTGCAGTCATCTGCGAACTTGGTCAGCCACAGTCCTTCTGTGTTAGCCTGTACCTCCGAGAAATATATACCGAACAAGAGAGGTCCCAGGACTGAGCCTTGTGGGACACCACTTGTAACTGGTTTGGAGTCTGACATGGCACCAGCAATTCTAACCATGTGAGTTCTGTCCTTGAGCCAGTTTGCAATCCATCTAGTGACATAGGGGTTTATATTTAAGCTGGTGAGCTTATCTATAATGCCCGAGTGGGGTATTGTATCGAAGGCTTTGCGAGGTCCAGGTAGGCTGTGTGGACCACCTTCCCTCGTCAATGGCCTTGGTGACTGTTTCAAAGAAATCAACCAGGTTTAAGAGGCAGGATCTGCCCTTAACAAAGCCGAACTGGGTAGGATCCAGTGTCTGTAGGTTCCCAATATCTTTATTTATGAGGTCCATGATGATCCTTTCCATAGCTTTGCAGACCAAGCTAGTCAGGCTTATGGGGCGATAGTTTCCAGGATCCGTTGAGGCACCACCTTTATGGAGAGGGACCATTGTTGCTGTACGCCACTCTTTGGGAACATATCCTGTAGTAAGGCTGAGATTGAACAGTAGTTTTATGTTTGGGTTTAGCTCTTCTTGGAGTTCATGTAGGACGCAGCCCGAGACACCGTCTGGTCCCATTGATGTTGTGTTTTTGCTTTGGAGAGGGCGACTCTTACCTGAGCATCTGAGATGTCAGGGGGGCAGCACTCTGCTGGAATAGATATTTGCCCTTTTGGTGGGGAGGGGGGGGAGTTTGCGCTGAACCTGTCAGCTAGGATGTTGGCAATGTCTGTGGGTTCAGTGTATTTTTGTCATTTTGGACTAATTCTGAGCATATCTGGGAATTACCACCCAGGTTAATAACATAACTAAAGAAAGCCTTGTGATTATCCTTAGTGTCCTGTGCAATTTTCTCTCGAAGCTGGCCTTAGACAATTTTATGAGTGCCCGTAGCTTTTTGCTAATACTGATCAGTGATGCCTTCCCTTTTTGGGATTTTGCTCTATCATTTAGTAGCTTCCTACTTCTATTGTATAGTTTGTTTATGGCTGGGGTCCACCAGACAGGACGTCTGCCTTTGGAGGATTGGGTCTTGGTTTTATTTGGGATCGCATGATCCATGCATTCCTGAAGGTGTTCATAGAATGCATTTATAAAGGATTCTGCGGTCTGGGCCGTATTTTCCACAGGCCCGGGGGCTTTGAAGGATTCCACCTCGGTTTTGAGGAGTGTGAAATTTGCTTTAGAGAAGTTTTTCACTGTGGTTTTCTGGGCAGGGGGTGGGGTCGGGATGTGAATATCCAGTGAGATTAGTTTATGGTCTGATCTTACCAGTGAGGGATACACTTCTGGTCTGGAGCATAGAGTCCCCATGTTGGTGATGATCAGGTCCAGTATGTTTTCCCCTCTTGTGGGAGTGGTAACAAGTTGTTCCATAGCATTTCAGTTTGTAAATTCTAGGAATGTTTGGGCTAGGGGGTTGGAGCTAGAGTAATGCTCCCAGTCTATGTTTGGGTAGTTGAAGTCGCCCAATATAATGGTGTTTGGAGAGACCTTCATATTTTCCAGTGTTCTCAGGAAGGCCGAGTAGGGTTCCTGGTTTGGGAGGGTGGTCTGTAGCAGGCTATAAACTGGAAGGCAGTTTTACCCACTGTTAGTTGCACATGGATAGTCTCTGATGCTTCGTGCTTTGCCACCAACCTGGAGGTGTGGCTATCTTTGAATATCGATACTCCCCCTCCTTTTGTGGTTCGATCCAAGTTTTGGGGCCAAAAAGCATGGTATGAGGTATAACCTGGTAGTGCTGGGGTGCTCTCGGGAGCCCTGAACCAGGTTTCTGTTACTGCACAGATATCGATGTTCTCCATGCTAAGGAGAGTTTCAAGTGCGTGCATCTTGAGGTTTAGACTTCTGGTGTTGAGTAGCATTACTCTTAGTTTCTTATCCCTTGTGATACCTATGGAGGTGGGTTTGTCTTTTGAGCCTTGCCTAAAAAAGGCACTATGGGGTTAGCAAGAGCCTTTGCCAATATCCGAAAGCCCAGGGGTGACAGGTGCAAGCCGTCCCTAGCGAAGCATCGTGGCTTGTTGAGCATATCATCCCAAGCTGACAGGCATTATCACTTGTGAAGTTGTTCTCACCAAAAAGTAAATTGAGGTTGAGCTTACGGGTGTACAGCTTCAAGTCTATGAGGGTTTCTGGTAGATTAAACTGGTTGTCAGGTACAAAAGTCAAACCCTTACTAAAATTTTCACACAATCTAAAGTCTATGTTGTAATTAGAAAATGTGTATATTTTGAAATCCCCACTTTTGTTGTACAGGATGAACGGTTTAGTCGCTACCTGTTTGACTTGTTCTCTTCCTTCCTGGCTCCTTTCCCCCTCGTATTGTATTTGGGCTGATGGTTCTGGCCATTGTTGGAAAAAGAACACTGTTCCTGTATATTGTTTTGTACTCTGTTTTCAGCACAGTAATCTTGGTTTTGTAGAGGGTTGGAACTATTTTCCCTTTCTTCTTCTACCATATGGTTATCCCTATACTGACCAAGTGTGTCCTCTATTAGACCTTGCCTTGTGTTAACATGACTCTCGTTCACCTGTCTAGGAGTATTACCTGTAGATGGGGGTAATGTAGTGGAAGTGGAAGTAGTTGATAACCTTGTTCAACATACATTTCCTGTGGTTAGATTTTCTGGAGTGGGATTCCCCAGTAGTTTTATTACCCCTTTTTGTTTAGAGGTAAAGGAAATTGAGTTTATACTAAGGAGGAACTGGAACTTACTTGTGACAGACCAAGAAGTTCTGGAAAAACTAGGAAGTTATCCATCTTTTATTTACAGAAAGGGGAAGAACCTGAAGAATGTTTTAGAAAAGGAACCTCAAACACTAAGTAAAACAGAAGGCACTTACAAATGTGAGAATTGCAATTACTGCAAATATATAGCCACCGGAACACAACTTGGAATAGGTACCAATAGAATGAGTGTGAAGAGTAGATGCAACTGTAATTCTAAATCAGTTGTTTACCTTGCCACATGTTAAGTCTGCCAAGCGTTTTACGTTGGAAAAACTGACGGAAAATTACGGGAGCGAATATACGAGCACACTTGCCATATAAGGAAAAAGACCCCGACAAATGCTCTAACTAGACATTGTTTAGAACACCCAACTCATCACTTCTTATTCAAAGTGATTTGTCAGGTACCAGTGAGTGTAAAAGGAGATCACACCACTTCATTTTAGAAAAACAGGAGCTTTTATGGCAATTTAGGTTGAACTCTTACAACACCCCTGGTTTAAATGAAGTCACCTCTATTGCATGTATTTTAAAACTAAGAAGTTTAACATGTTAAGGAAAACTTTCCCTTTGGTTGGTAAGCATATATCAGCATTAATTTGAGCTAGATCCAGTCATAAGGTGTTTTTATTTGTTGTATAACAACCAGTTATTGTTGTACTAAGCTGTGTGTATAATAATAATGTTTTATTTTAAGAAAAGTGAGATGACAACCCTCTGTATTTAGTGATGTTTTTGTTGATGACGTATTTAGAACAAAATGTGACTGGATGTCTCACGTCAAAATGCATCAGCTGACTTATATTTAAGCAGATTAATTGCTTTGTAATGTTGTCTGAAGAAGTCTACTATTATAGGAGATGAAAAGCGCTTTACCATTAAAACTGTGTTCTTTGTGTTGCAACGTCAGTGGTCATTTTTTGTTATTTTTCGCTAGTTTGATTTTTGTTTTCTTTTTACCCAAGGCAGAAGACAGTTGAACCAAAAACTAGGCAAGCACATCGTCTGTTCAATTTACAGACTTAATAAAACCATAGATTCTGTTACAATCGGTGCTTAAATGCACATCACTTCTTACCACCAATTAACATTTAAAGCAGTAGCATGTTGCCGGAAAATTTGTGAAATGAATAAAAACATTCTAATTTTAAAACCAGGCTCCCCTGTATGTATAAAATTATAAAAACGACATAATGTATTCTATCTTGAATAATTTATAATTTAAATGCCCCTAGCTTCAAAACGGGCACCAAAGAAATGTGGTCATTAATACCGTGGGGGCGGGGGGGGGGGTTGATTGGCATTCAAAGACAGTTGCCATCTCGATTCCCTTTTGCTAACATAAATACCCTGTACAGACACACACAGGTATGTTGAAATCTTAAGGGATACAAGTTTGGCATTTTGGAGGTGGTTTAACGTAGTGAGAGGGGAGGGGATTGATTTAAGGAGGTTGGAAGAAGGGAATCGAGAAGGCAGCTGTCTTTGAATGCCAGTCTCACATTTCTTTGGTGCCCATTTTGAAGCAAAGGGCATTTAAATTATTCAAGATAGAATAAATGATGTAGTCTTTATAATTTTATACATACAGGGGAGCCTGGTTTTAAAATTAGAATGTTTTTATTCATTTCAGAAATTTTCCGGCAACATGCTACTGCTTTAAATGTTAATTGGTGGTAGGAAGTGATGTGTATTTAAGTACCGACTGTAACAGAATCTATGGTTTTGATGAAGTCTGTAAATTGAACAGACGAAGGTGCTAAAACATGTTTGGACTACTGGCTAAGGGCTGTGTTTAACTTTTGGGTAACTTGTTTCAGGCCGAGGAGTGTTTCTTAGTGTTTTGGTTTTTTTACACTCTGTTACGCTTGTTTCTTGGTTTTGAGTATTAGTAGTGTAATATTAATATGTAATGTCAGCATTAATCAGTCCCATATCAGACTTTTAAGTCTTTTAACAATGAGGCAGTTTTCTGAGTTCTAGTATGCTTTTTATAGAGCAGTAATAATTAAGCCCAGGTTTTCTAAGGGTTCAGTTTCAGCTGCCACAGTAGTTCACGTTTTTCTAAAAGGTTTTGGATGTCTCCTTCCAGTTTCAAAAGGTCCACACGATCAATAATTTGAAATTTAAAGCCAGTGCATCTTTTGTGAAGCTGCAGATGCCGAGGCAATGTATTATTCTTGCACCTAGCTCTAATTTTGGAAAGATGGCCAGAAATCCTTCTAAGTCTGTTGAGCATTTTCCCCACATAAAATGCTTCACAGTCATTGCAGCTTGCCCTGTAAACTTCCCTGCATTGAGTTAGTCACCCCTGTGTTGATTTTAATCAGTTTCCCTCCTGTATGTGCTGAGAAAAAACACAGTTGGCTCCACACTTATTGGTGCATGTATCCAATGGTCTGGGCGTACCTTCAACCCAACTCCTGCACTGCCCATACACAGAGTGAATTATTGCTGTTATAAAATGATATAATTTAAGAAAAAAAATCTTACTTTTCTAAATAATGTTGTTGTATGAAAAGTCTTTATTATCTTCTGGAAGCCTGGGGCACTCATTTGATATAGTGCGCATGCTCTGCATGTGTACTGGAACAGCTACACGCACTGTTGTTGTCTCATGTCATACAGTTCCCCGCACAGAAAGCTGTGAGTTTTTTTTTCTAAAAATATACTGTTGCAACCTGTTCTGTGGAATAAGCTATTAGTTGAATATAAAAGTTTGACATCTCCAATTAGCAGCGCAGAGAAAGTAAGCTAATATTGAAATCCGTGTTCAGTGGAATTAAACTGGAGTACAATGGAAATCAAAATCTAAACCACCTGTATTCAAAGTATTGCATATTGTAAAAAAATAAAAGAACTAAAACTGAAATCTGTAGAAAAGGGAAGTAGCAAATTACATAGAAATAAATTTAAGGGAAGCAGGAATTGAGGACCTTTATGTAATGTTGGACTGAATGACACTTGTAAAAGCTTCTTTTTCTACAAGAAGAAACACATTAACTTACATTCTAAATGCTGCTAAGTGGAGAATTCAAACTGATTTTAAAAAATCTTAAAACTAATAGTCTGCTCCATGGAACGTGTTACAAAGATGTTGCTAGAGTGCATATTCCAATAGAAAGACCAACTGCACAGTGACCAAACTCTTTTCTATTAGTATATACTGGATTTACAACAAGCATGCTGGCTGGCTGTCCAATCAACATGCTCATTTTTGAATAGTACTAGGTCTTTACTGTACAATATATATTTTATAATAAAACCATATATAATCTTAATTCTATAGTCTAATGAATTTCCTGTATTCCATTCATGGGTTTTACCTTTATTGTATAATATCCATTTTATAATAAATCCATATATAATCTTAATTCTCTAGTGTAATGAATTCCCTGTTTTCCATTCATAGGTGGACTGGTCAATCTGACTATCTTCAACTATGACCTGAATTTTAATTAATTACAGTGTTAATATTTTGTGTAAATGTCATTAACTTCACTTGTTGAATGCATGAGTTGATACTGAATGAATGAATATTTGTATGTCTAGCATTTCATCATTGTTAGATATTGTAATCCTGCTTTATTTAAAAATTACTCTGTATTTTTCTAATTGTACCTAAAGATTGGCAGTCTTTCTTGGTATTTACTTAGGCAGGAAATATTTTAATTAAGGTGTTTTTTTTTTTGTTTTTGTTTTTTTTTTTAAATAAAAAGCCTTTGGTTCACAGTCATAGTTAGGATGTAGTGTAACTCCCCCAAAATCACACAGATCATTTTCTGGATAGTTTTCCATTATTAAAAATACTTCTGAAATGATAACATAAGCACAAAAACAAGCAAACAAACAAAACGTTAAAACTATAATGAAGATGTCAGTCTTTTATTTAAGTTATTGTACATTTTATTGTGCAAAATAAAATGTTTTTAATGTATGATGTGCATGGTGTATACCTGGTAACACGCTTGCATTGGTTCTGTGTTCTTTGTAAGCCTAGCCATCCAACCCAAATGTATCCCACAAGTTAGTGCCATAGTGGTTACTTTAAGGGGTTTATGTTAGTTAGGGCATGATTTAGCAGTTGCCTCTGTCCATTAGAGACTTAGTTGTCAGACCTTGGATGAATTTCAGATTTCCCATCCACTGGTCTAGGTTGTGTTTGAATTGGGTTAGGGAAGTGCTGTGTTCACATGATGGGAAGCCTATTCCAGAGAGTGGGGCTTCTCTGAGATCTGTACCTATCCCTCCAACATGTTGTATTTAAGTCGCAAGCAAAGTTTAAATCCTTAGATCTAGAAGTTCTTATGCTCTTTGCTTTGTGGATATGTAAAAGTCTGTTGGAGTGGGATCCAAGGATGCATTGTATGCCGGACATAAATCACCTCTCAGCAGTCCATAGGAGAGTATAGAGAGAGGGCTTTTAGAAAATCTGCATAGGTAGGACATTTATAAATGAGATGAGGTAATTTGGGGTAGCAGTGGTGCAGCAGCTAGCATCGTTTCCACACAGCAAGAGGTTCTCTGGTTCAGTTCTTGATTGGAGTGCCTTCTGGGTGTAATCTGCATGTCCTCCCTATGTTCACATGGATTTTCTTGGGGTGCTACAGTTTCCTCCTGCACTCCAAAGATGTGCAGTACTGTAAATTGGCCATAGGTGTGAGTGCATGTGTGTGTGCGAGTGATGTGGAAGAACACCTGCAGCAGTGCTAACCAACCTGGTGGTGTGAATCTTGACTCTGATTGTCAGTGTTTAAGTGACACCCCAACCCCCATGTGGAAAATGAGGAAAAGGGGTTACTGATGGAAGGATGGATGGATTATCAATGAGGTAGTTTCCCTGGGTGGCTGACTTCCCAAAACGAACTGTTATGCATTTTTTTGTCATTGAATTTTCAGCTGTGACTTTGGCACCAGTCAGTTGTCTGCATTACACCTTTGATTAAGATGCTAGCATCTTGGGGGTTTCTAAGATTGTTCCTGGCTTGCAGTTATTTACAAACGTGGTAAACCAGAGGTTCTTGACATTGCCAGTGACGTTTGAAAAGAACATGCCAAAGAGAAGTGGGCCCAGCACAGAGCCTGGAGGGACTCCATTGGTGACCAGCCTCTCTATAAAGGTGGTCTGTCCAGTCCTAACTTCCCGAGTCTTGTATGTGAGCCATAGGCGTTTATGCCTAATTCTATGAGTTAACAATGTCCAAGTGTGATATTGTGTCAGATACCTTAGCTAGGTCAAGGTAGGTTGTATGCACCATTTTGCTCTCATCCATTGCTTTTGTGACCTTCTGAAGGAAGTCCACCAGGTTTAGTGGGTATGACCTGATTTGCACAAAACCAAACTGGGTTGGATTCAGTATCTGAAGGTGGCCTATGTTATTTCAATGATAATTCTTTCCATGGCTTTGCATATGAGACTATTCAGACTAATGGGTCTGTAGTTCCCAGTATCCATTGGTGGTCATCCTTGTGCAGAAGGATGACCATTGTAATCTTCCATTCGCATGGTATGAAGCCTATGCAGAGGCTATGGTTGAATAATGACAACAGTGGCTCTGATAGGTCATATTTCAGGCCATTTAGGAAGCATACTGTGTTATTATCTAGACCCATCAAAGTTGTATTCTTGGCCTTGGAGAGCTCCTCTATGAACTACTCCTTACTGATAGTTGGAAGGGTTATGTTAGATGGTATTTCCAGGGGAGGGGGCAGCTGGATGTGAGAGGGAGGTAAAGTTAGAGTTGAATTTGTCAGTGAGAAGACTTGCTATATCTCCCAGTTCCATGATTGTGACTGCATTTACCAACATTTGGCACACTATTGTGTGCTGCCCTTTTTGGTTTTGGACATAGCGAAAGAAGGCCTTGTGTTTGTTCTTGGCTTGGGACACTATCTTTATTCAAAATTTGCTTTGTTTGGACTAGTCTTCTTAATTATCTTTTCAGTTTGATGAGAGAGTTATCTTTTTTGATGTTGGCATTTCCTAATTTTAGCTATGACGTTTTGTTCTTGTGTTGTACAATCTGTTTAATTTTGGATTCCTCCAAGGTTGTTTGTTTTTTGAGTTAGTTTTGGGCTTACTTCTGGTAGGCACAACAGCCTCTATGCAGTCATTGACACAGTTATACAAAGCTTCTGTGAATAATTCCGAATAGGCTGCTGTGTTAGTTGATTATGGAGGGGCTTGAAATTTTGACAGGTTATCACTTAATAAAAGGTTGTCTGCCTTAGAGCAGTTTCTAACTGTTACAGGGTTTTCTGGGGTTAGAAAATTGATTCCCGTTTCAAAGGACACTGCTTTGTGGTCTGACCTTACCAGAGAGGACATGATAGTTGGGGTGGGGTGCAGCCTTTCACATATTTGTGAGTACCAAGTCCAATGTGTTTGTACCTT
Source organism: Protopterus annectens (assembly GCF_019279795.1). NCBI lineage: Eukaryota > Metazoa > Chordata > Ceratodontiformes > Protopteridae > Protopterus > Protopterus annectens. The sequence goes on along the minus strand of NC_056736.1, from coordinate 293,884,785 downwards.
TGCACTAATTGGTACAGGGTGTTTGTGTTTACAAAGTGTAGGAATCTCTGTGCCTGCAAATTTGGAGTGGTGTAGAATTGCCAGTTTACAGAGGAATATGTCCTCCATGAGTATGGTATTTGTTTGAATGGTGAATGTCTCCAGTAGATCTAAGTATGAGCAATGGGTTTCATGGGACATAGAGGGTAACCTATAGCTTGCTAAGATATGGTGTGGGACTTTGTCTATGGTAGTCTGCACGTGGAGGACCTCTAGTGCAACATCCTTTTTAACCAACCTAGAGGTATGCTTGTTTTTGAAGTCAATGGAGACACCTCCACCTTTAGTCATTATCTGTGCAGTTACTGATTTAAATGTGTGGAAGGCACTGAAACCTTGCACTGCTGAGGTACTCTCTGTGGCTATAAACCACATCTCAGTAACTGCACAGGTGTCTGCATTCTCCAAGGTGAGGATAGCCTAGAAGGAGTGGAGTTTCTTGTTAATACCCCTGGCACTGGGCAGTAACACCTCTAGATTGTTAGAACTGTATTTTCGGGAAGATAGGTAAACAATGTATGTTTCTACAGATATAGGTGAGTTCTTTGTAGTAAGGCACAAAGGAAGTGCATGACTTCCTGAGTTGGTAAGCACAGGCAGCAGTTTCTGGAAATGGACTCAATAATTTGCTTTAGCTAGTTAGATCAGCTCACTATTAGTGTCATAAAGAGGTCATAAAATTTATTTGAATTTATGCAGAAATGTAGTAGAAGTGATACATGGCTAGTAAACAAATTCTTGAAAGCTCGAAACTGTGTTGACTTTTATGGGCAAAAGTATAAGCATTAGCACTGTGCCAAAGTAGTACACTACAAATAATAATGCAAAAGGCTGACAAGTGTAGAATTATGTGTAATTATATCTGTCGGCATAGAAGCAGCCAGCAGCGGAGGATGGGTAAACCTATTACGTTTGCCTGTTTTTCTACCTGCTACAAAGTCCACAGATCCTGCTGAATCTGTGATTTCACCTTCTTATTCTTTTTGTAGGACATTCCTTTTACCTATTCCATGTCATACTATGACGTATGGAAATGTTGCCTTTTCTAAAAGTAGTGCTTGGTTTTTGCCTTTTCTTGAAAGAAATCTTTTAACTGTTTGACAATGTAAGTTTTCCTCGCTTTCTTGGAAATATACGGAAGCACCATTTCTTCCTACATGTAAAAGTGTCGGTTGAAATAGACTAGAAATGAGGTAAAATTAGTTAATGTGTGTTGTTTTTGACAAAGATACTTTGCAGCTTATTTTTTGAAGTTCCATTAAAACTGTTCTTTTTTGACATGAATTTTCAGATTTCTGTAGAATTGTTTACTGTTTTAACGTGAATCTATATAACTGAATTCAGGTTCATTTCTGAGAACTAGCTAGCATGCTCTACCTTGGTGTTCATATGGGAAGGAGATCAGCATCCACACGTCTGGTTCGTATATGGCTCTGACTCTTGGGCTGTGATTCAGAAAGGGCTACCACCAGCAAGAAGCTCTAACCTAGATGGAAAACCCGTGGCGGACACCCTTTCTGATTCATATACAAACGTAGGACAGTGATTCTACAAAGTCTGTAGAAAAAACACAGTGGGCTGTCTATAGAAGCTGAATACTAATGAGACATTCGGGGAGGGGTGGCAACAGCTTTTGCTAATTAGCCATGCACACATCCCCAGAAATGCCTGCGTTAAGGGATTTATGCACCATCACTGGGGTGTGTAAATAAACCTGAGTCAACTGTGTTAATTAAGACAACCAAAATATTGCATTCACACATTACTTCTAGTGGGAGAGATCCCTTTGCAGGTAAGTTTCAGGAAGTACGGAGCACAGGCAGCAGTGGAGTGTGTGAAAGAGTATGTTATTGCCTTATTTATAAGTGGTAGGTGAGTGTGTGTGTGTGTGTGTGTGTGTGTGTGTGTGTGTGTGTGTGTGTGTGTGTGTTGAGTGGATGTGTGTTTGCACGCATACGTAAATGTCTTAATGAGTGAGTGAGTGTGGGGGGGGGGGTTACTATACCTCCCAAGCCATCCGAGCAAAGCTCCTCTTACTGGAGTGGGACAGTAATCATCACCCTGGACACAAGTTAAGTATCACTCTAAGTCATTTAAAAAATTAACAGAACAAAGGGTTTTGTGTTGTAATGCATTTTCTGAACAATAAGTATGAAACTCTTAATATCTGGCATTATTGTCTAACCATAATACAAGATTTACAAGGGGAGACAAAATAAGCATTAGGTCATGTTGTAGACTTATGGACAGTTAAGAGACATGGTTTTGTGTGTGTGTGTGTGTGTGTGTGTGTCTATAAATGTGTTCATATGTGTGGGAGAGTGAATAAAGTGGGAGCCTATGCCATTGTGTTGCTTGGGCCACCAGTGGAGATTGCAGCAGGAAAGAGCTGATTAGCGTTAGCAGTAACATTCTATGATTCAGAGTTGTGTAGATGAACTGATAGTAAAGTCTTTCCTCATTGTGGTTAAACATGTCTCTGATTTGCATTTCCAGCGTTCTCATAAACTGAGGGCTGAAATTCAAAAAAACTTGCCCTGTGCTTGTATAATCTGCTGCTGGTTTAGGATTGCCTGATTTGAAGGCTTATTTTAGAGCTACGCAGTTAAAGCTAATATACAGAAGGTTATAATTTAAAGTAGAAAGGGGTGAAGATGAATCAGAGTGGGAGTTCAAGGAGTAAGGAGAGAGTGGGATTTTGAAGTTAGATTCTTAAGGAGAATGATAGCAGCCATACATAATATTATATTCAGAAAGTTGCAGAATGTATTCTAAGAACTAAGCCAACACCAGAATGGAGAAAGGAGATTTTGCCATTAGGGTTGACTGCAAGTAGTAGTACAAAAAATAGGCAAGAGGGAGCTGGAATTTAGTTGACAAAACTGGCAAAGCAACAAAAGTATTGGGAACCAAGTAACTAGAGAGGAAAAGGTGGTAGAGTGGGGTAAGGCCAAGAAAATGTTTGAACTGCAGGCTAGAGACTGCTTTCCCTACCAGGGTTTCATATCAGAGCAACTTCTTTAATAATTTGTGTTTATTTCCTGGTTCTAGTAAATTTGCTGCTAAATCCACCAGTAGGAAACATGTCAGGACTTTAAAAACTACCCGTTCAGGTGTGGACATGACTGTGCGTTCTATTATTGTCTACTTTCTGTTGAACCAGACATTTTTTATGACTTTGGGTGCTGTCTCTCATCTTTTTAAAGACATGGAAAGATCCTCTTGTATTAATTTGTATTTATTTCCTGGTGGTCTAATAGATTTACTGCTAAATCCACCAATAGCAGTCATATTGAGGCTTTAAAAACTGTCCTTTGACAAGCAGAGGCAAGACTTGTGGGCACATTGCATTGATGCAAAGACATACATCTTTGCATGATGACAGTGATTACAAGAAAGCGGGTAAAAAGATTAGCTTTCATGTAAGTGTTATTTCAAATTAATCAACTTGTGGATTCATTTGCAACATTTTTGTTTCATCGTATTGTAAGCAGGTTGCATGTTTTATAAATTTCTTTCAGGTGTTACTGTATAATTTATTTATGTATTTAATCAATGATAAATTGCATTGTAAGTCAGTAGTATACTAAATCGAAGGATGATTTTGATTATTCCTGCTGATTCACTGTATATAGATATATATATATATATATATATATATATATATATATATATATATATATATATATATGTATATTGTTATTAATAAGTCTGTTGCTATTTATGTTTAATATTGTTATTAATAAGTCTGTTGCTATTTATTTGAAAACTTTTGATTGTTTTTTTTCTGGTCAGCTTTTCTGTCCACTAGAATTTCTTGTACATTCTTTCTAGATTTAGTGCTACTTATAGTTAGTACTAAGGAAGAATATTTAAGATAATAATGGCAGTTGTAAGGTTTACATATATTTGTATAAACTTTCTTTGTTTGGACAATTTAAATATTTGTGCGGTAGATTTAGTAAATCACACATTTCTGAGGAAATGTGAATGATGTAAGGTGGACATATGGTATACTGTTGCTTAACCTACTATCTTGCTTGTAGGAGGTTAGATGATTTAACATGTATTTTTGCTGGTAAGACACCAGATAAGTAATAGAGTGTACATGTGGAAGTATTAAGACTTTAGTTATTCTTAAGGAGTTTGTTTTCAGTTGAATTAATGAAAGAAGAGTACATTATACTGGAAATATTTATGAAAGTCCACTGAAGATACGTAAGGATAGTAAGGGAAATGCTGCCATAACAATACACAGTTAAGGATATAACAAAATCATATATTAGAGATCATTCTGATGAGAGTAATATTACTAGATGTTCATCGTGCATACAGCTGCAGTCATAACAGACGGGTTATCCTGCCGTCAGGTGGGTCCTCGGTCGGCCGAATTCCAAAGTCTAGGTCCGGAGTCGGTTGTCGTTGCTTCTTCCCTGACATCACCGCGGCAGGGGTATAAAAGAGGCAGCTGACGCCATTTTCTTCAGTCTTTCTTGCTGCACGGTGCCTGAAGCAGAAGCAGTTCGCAAGTGCCAGTCAGCCAGCTCCTGAGATTTACGAAAGTATTTCAGCCGAAGTCTTCTTGAAAGCTAAGCACCCCTTTGGGGAAACTTTTCTTGCCTCAGACCAATGTCAGACAAAGTTAATAATTGCATTTCATGTGGGAAGCAAATACCGCATAAGGATTTCCACTCTTTCTGTATACCTTGCTTAGGCCCAGACCACAACGTCTCGGCCTGCCGTTTTTGTGCTAAATTCAACAAGCGCAGTATTAAGCATTGGGTGGAGTTCGCCCTTCACTTTTTTGGTAAAAAATTAAATTATATTATGTCGTCGGATACTCCGACTCCTGTTTTGAGCAAAAAACCGCAAAGATAAGGACCGACATACGAGGTCCGCGCCACCTACTGAAACCACGCCAAGGCCGACTACCGGTTCTCCGGTACTCAGCGAGGCGCCTACGCAGCCCCTGAGTACCGATGACAATGCATTACCGGTGTCCTCAGTACCCGAGGTCACAGGCTCCTCTGCCTCTATTCCTACTACAGATACCGACGCCACTCCGAGCGGGGAAACTCAGAATTTGATTAGGCCTGCCATTTATCAAGGGGTTTTCAGGCCTTCCTCTTTCTCTATTAAAGCCTTCACTAAATCTAAACCAGCCATGAAAACCAAAAAACAGGTTCCTCAGACCCCCTCTCAAGGCACCATGCCTAAAAAACAGATGTTTAAAATGGCTGAGGATTTGATTACTCTTATCAGGGGTTCTCAACCCCCCTCTGACAAAAGGCCCAGATTAGAGGAAGACTACCCTTCCTCAGATCAAGCTTCTATTACCTCAGAACTGTCTGAGGACCTGGATTATGCCTATTCTCCATTCGAAGACTCTGATGCAGAGGAGTCTATTCCCTCGGTCTCCCCCCCTGAGGACTTCTCTTTTGGGGTAACCCTGCATACATTGTGGGAACACTTTCACTGGGAAGGCCAAGATTATTCAGATTCCAAGAAAAGGCTCAGGGAATTTCTTCTGCTCTCCCAGCATAGGCCTCTTGCTATCCCTCCTGTTTTAGATATATTGGATGATGTGTACACAGAAGCCAGCCTTAATCCAGATTCTTTGCCTCCATCTCCTGTTAAACCAGACAGGTATTACCGGGTTCCTGATTCTCACCAGTTCCTATATAAAAGCCATACTGCTGACCCAGAAACAATTTCACAGGGTCCCAAGGGAATTAAGGCCTCTACTGCTAAAAACCCATTACCTTCAGAGAGAGATTCCAGATCTTTAGAAAGGTGGGGGAAAAAGGTGTACACCTCGGCCACTTTAACCATAAGGGCATTAAACTGTCAGTTTCATATGTTAAAGTATCAACAGTTTGTGATATCTCAGCTGAAAAGCAAGATGACACAACCAGAACAACCAGATTTAAAAGAGTTGCAGGATTTGTTGCATGGTGCAGAGCAAGTGGGTAAACATACCTTGCAGTGTGGTTTTGATGCTTTAGAGGCCTCATGTGGAGCTGCTGTTACGGGGTCTGTTATACGTAGGCATGCTTGGCTCAAAGAGCAAACCTTACCAGATCATGTCAAAGCTAAATTATTAGATGCACCTCTTCAAAAGGATGTATTGTTTGGTGTTAAAGCTGAGGAGGTGCTAAAGAAAATGGAGGAAAAAGCGAAATCAATGCAAACAGTGAAAGATTTCCTGCAGGTACAGCCTCCATGTTTCAGCAGAAACTGGCCTTCAAAAAATTGGTCCTTTCCAGCCACGGACAGACCTCAAAGAGGCAGATACAGGTGTCCAAGGGGTAGAGGGCAACCTCAAGGATCTTTCAGAGCCAGGCAGTGGCAAGCACCAATCCCAACAGGTGGAGAAGATAGATCACAGTCTTTTAGAAAACAGACACAATGACTTCCCCCTACACCTGCCAAGCAAAGCTTTAATGGCAGCACCATTGGGCGGAAAACTGACATTATTCTCAAACAATTGGCATATTGTTACAAAAGACAAATGGATTCTGGACATTATAGACAGAGGCTACAGGTTCCACTTTCACACCCTTCCAAAAATGAGAGGCATGCCAAACCTGCCACAAAATCAAAGGGCAGAGGCACAAAAACAAATTTCAGCTCTCATGGACATGAAAGCAATTCAAGAGGTACCTGCAAAAGAACAAGGTCAAGGGTTTTATTCCAGACTATTCCTGGTACCAAGGAAAGACAAAGATTGGAGACCTATCTTAGACCTATCCATCCTAAACACATATCTACAGGTGCCAAAATTCAAGATGCTCACATTACAGCAGCTTCTTCCCATGCTGGGCAAGGAGTCTTGGCTGGTAACATTGGACCTCAAGGAGGCATACCTGCATGTCCCTATCAGACAAGATTGCAGAAGATACCTCAGATTTCTTGCAGGTTCAACCCACTACCAATTTTCTGCATTCTGCACCCAGAGTGTTTACGAAATGCCTGGCATCAGTAATCGCCTTCTGCAGACTACAAGGGATACAAATCTACCCATATCTGGACGACTGCCTGATCCAAGCGGAAAACAAGGACATACTACTGCAGCACCTGGCGTTTGTAATAAAACTGTTAACTTCCTGGGATACACAGTCAACAAAAAGAAATCAAAACGAATACCCTCTCAACAAATAATTTTCCTGGGTGCCAGCTTGGATACAACCACCCAGTTGGCCTACCTCACGCCAGACAAGCAAGGGCAACCGTCTCAATACTTCAGAACAATGGCAACTTACACCAGGCTAACTGCAAGGAAAGTCCTGCAGGCTCTGGGATTCATGGCATCTTGCATCCTACTAATCCCATGTGCAAAGCTGCATATGAGGAAACTTCAATGGTACCTAAAAAACTTATGGTCTCAACACAGCCACAGCTTGGAAGCGATGATACCACTCATTCCATGCCTTCAAAAGGAATTTATGTGGTGGGCTCAAGCTTGCCAAAGAAACACAGGTCTTCCTTTCTGTGTACCTCAAGCAACTCAAATCATCACAACAGACACCTCAGACTACGCCTGGGGAGCACACATGACAGATCGGTGCATTCAGGGAAAATGGACCCGAAAAGAGAAGCACCTTCACATCAACCAAAAGGAAATGCTAGCCGTACAAAAGGCTATTATGACCTTCAAAGACCTACTGCATCCAGGCCAGCAATTGATAAGGACAGACAACACCACAGTGATGTGGTACATAAACAAACAGGGGGGAACTCATTCATACCCCCTATGCAGGCAAGCCATGACCCTATGGAACACAGCACTGGAATTGCAAATTCAACTACAGGCACAATTCCTGCCAGGGAAGGAAAACACACTGGCAGACAACCTAAGCAGAAATATGACAGATCCACACGTATGGAAGTTGCATCCTCTAGTTTTCTCAAAGATAACTCAGGCATGGGGACAGCCAGACATAGATGTCTTTGCTAAATAAATAAATAAATTTTGTTCAAGGGCATATCATCCACAGGCCTGGAAAGCGGACGCACTTTCCTTCAATTGGGCAACATTGACAGTCTATGCCTTCCCGCCTCTTCCTCTGCTGCCCAAAGTTCTATTAAAAGCCAGAGCAGAGAGACCAAAAATGATTCTCATTGCGCCAGACTGGCCAAGACAACACTGGTATCCGCTCCTGAAGAGCCTGACACATTCCCCACCATGGATCCTACCTCTAGTTCCTCTTCTGTTGTCCCAGCACAACTACAAAACCCTTCACAGCCATCTCAAAACTCTAAATCTAGCTGCATGGAGAATTGCTTGATTTCCCAACAATTTCTCCTCTCCAAGGAGGTGCAGGATGTTATCTTGGAGGCCAGAAGACCCTCTACTAGAAAGGCCTACTCCGCCAAATGGAAATGATTTTGTGCCTGGAATCAAGAAAAGGGACAGAATCCTTGGGTAATAAATATTCCTCAAATTTTACAGTACCTAGCTGAGATGTTAAACAATGGACTTTCCTTCTCCTCCATCAAGATCCACGCTTCAGCCATTTCCGCACAATACAACACAGATCCTCCTTTATTCTCTCATCCTCTCTTAAGGCAGTTCCTCAGTGGGGCAAAGAATATAAAACCCCCAAGGAAACCACCAGTCCCTGCTTGGGACCTCAACTTCGTATTTTAAAAGCTGACCCTTCCTCCATTCGAGCCAGCTTCTTCCACAGAGTTACAGTACTTGTCATGGAAAACAGCCTTTCTTCTGGCTATCACCTCAGCACGCAGGGTTTTGGAGCTACAGGCCCTCATGGCTGTGCAACCATTCATCATTTTCCATCAGGACAGAGTTTCCTTACGAACCAACCCTACCTTTATGCCAAAGGTAGTATCCAGTGTAGCTTTGAATCAGACTATCCACTTACCTACCTTTTACCCTAATCCACAAAACAAAGGGGAAAGACTACTACATTCCTTGGACATTCACTGGCAACTTCGTTACTATTTGGACAGGACAAAGCCATTCAGGAAAACTGAGCAACTCTTTGTGTCCTATGCTACAGGTGCTCAAGGAAAGGCTATTTCCAAACAGACAATTTCAAAATGGATAGCCCACTGCATACGCTTTTGTTACTCATTTCATGGAAAAACTGTGCCTGCATGCATCAGATCCCACTCCACCAGAGCCACAGCTACCTCTGCAGCCTTCCTCAAGGGGGTCCCTACCAAGGACATTTTGGAAGCAGCCACCTGGAGTTCAGTGCACACTTTCTCCAAGCACTATCACCTCCCACTATACTCAAAATCTAGAGCGGGCTGTGCCACAGCAGTCCTGCAGGGCATCCTAGCCCCTCCTAGTTCCACTTGGTGCCTACCACCCTTACTTAGCTTTGGGATTCTACCCATCTGTTATGACTGCAGCTGTATGCACGATGAACATAGTACAGTTTTGTACCTACCATAAATGTAGATGTTCAAGTGCTTATACAGCTGCAGTCCAGGTATCCCTCCCTCCATCCCCTCTTAGGACAAACACTATTCATATAACCTTTTGGGGTATTCTTTTATGGTGTATTTGCTTGCAACTACTGTTATTTGATTTATCAACATTGCATTTTTGCATAACATTATGTTTGTCTTCCTTCTGGGGGCACCTGACATCTGGGGCAAGAAAAACGGAAGAAAATGTCGTCTGCTGCCTCTTTTATACCCCTGCCGCGCTGACGTCAGGGAAGAAGTGATGACAACTGACGCCAGACCTAGACTTTAGAATTCGGCCGACCGAGGACCCGCCTGACGGCAGGATAACCCATCTGTTATGACTGCAGCTGTATAAGCACTCGAACATCTACATTTATGGTAGGTACAAAACTGTACTTTGTGATACGTCTGCTACTGGCAGTACATTAACTGAATGCATAACTGTGATTGCCTCCACTGCTAAAGTAAAGGAAAAGAAGAAATAAACTGGTCATTAATAGCAATGAGAAGCATGGCAAGAAGCAAGTTAAAATGACTAAGGGATTTAAGCTTTCAGAATTTAAATAATGATGTTATAGTACAAGTGACCGTGGATAATATGATTTCAAACATTCTGCACATTAAAGGAGTTGAAGTTCTTGATGCTGGTTGCTTCATTGAATGTGATAGATCTGGTGTAGAAAGAAGGCAGGAAAAATAAATAAATAAATAAAAAGAAAAAGAAAACCGTTGGGTGGTTCAGCTCCTAATACAGTATGTACAACTAGTCTTGAAGCTGCATATAGTGTAGAATTGAGCACACAGTACCAGAGATGGATACAACTGAGTAGTAATAGCATGAACATTAAAAAAAGAAAAAGTAGTTATGAAAAGCTTATGGAATATTGTTTTTTGGTGATTCTGTGCTTCAGAACACAGTTAATGGATTGTGCAAATTAGGTAAAGAGTGAGTAAAAATATCCTGTTTACCAGACTTAAAGTTGGGAGGATATTGTTTCATTACTTCCTAGGTTACTTAGTGGTGAAACTTAGCTATAATTTAATTCTAATTTATGTTGGAACGAATGATCTGAAGAATCCACGTATAAAATATATGAAGAAAACTTTAATGCAGCTTATAGAACTACTGGAAAAAGAGTATGTGGACATAGTATTAAGCAACATTATCCCTTCTCCAAGAGATGACTTCCGCGGTGGTGCAGCGGTAACGTTGTTGCCTCACGGCAAGAGGTTCTTCCGTTTGATTCTCGGTTGCAGTGCAGGGAGTGCCTTCTGTGTGGAGTCTGCATGTCCTCCCTGCAGTTGGGTGGGCGTTTGAAAGACATGCGTAAATGGGCGTGCCTTCGTTGAAGGTTGAACGTCAAGCTGGCACCTCGGCGTTCGTGAAAATCTACTGCCAATCATTAGCGGACCAGAGTTCCACTGTGGCGACCCCTAACCAGGAAAAAGCAGAAAGACAACAAGAACAACATCCCTTCTCCAAGAGGTAGTGACTACTTGTAAAGAGGAATTTGTTTAATTATTAGCTAAGAGAGTTGTATACAGAGTACAGTGCTACTTTGGTAAAAACATGGGAGAATACTGCTTATGATTTATGCTTGTTTGCTAGTGATTTAGTGATTTGTATTGCTTGAGTCCTTATGAAGCAGGATTTATGATTTGGAAATTTTCAGAATCTGCTCAGCCTTTTTTTATGAAAATGGATAATAACTCTGTCAAAGTATTTATTGGCAATGCTTAAAGTATTTGTAATAAACATAATGAATTAAATGTGATTATACATCTTGAATGTTATCATTTATTTTTGACTGTGGAAGCTTGGAATTTGATCTGGTTAACTTTTTCAGGTTATGTAAAATATGAATGTTTGAGGGAGAAGTTTAGAGGTGGTAAGGTGTTAATATTGGTTAAGAACACCATTCCTTCTAAGTTAATGTGGCAGGACAATCAACTGGTAATTTTGGTAATAGATCTGTATAATACTCCTGACATGGGTAGATTCGTGGCTTGTTATAGTAATACACAAGTGAAATTTTTAGAATACCTTCGTAACTGTGTTGTGGCAGTAATCTTCTATTGGGTGACTTCAACTGCTGAGATATAAACTTGGGGATATTTTACTTTTACTAATTTATTTGCTTAACAATTTTAGATCTTATACATTTTTACAGACTAAAGCAGATGGTCAAGGAACATATTCTGTATGACAAAATTTTGGATTTTATATTAACCAATAATAGTGGATTGTTTCTAATGTGGAAAGTCATACTCCATTAGGAAGGTCAGATCACAACTCTTAACTTTTAAGTCTAAACCCCTTCACAAAGTTAAGAAATGTTATAATTATGGTAAAATTGATTATAAAGTTATAAAACAGAAATTAAACATAGTTAATTGGACAACAGCATATGATAAGGAGAATTTATATTATGGTTACTCTATATTTGAAGATATAATGAAAGATGGGAGTTGAACAAACTGAGATTAAATGCTAGTAGAACTAATAAGTTACCTTATTGGTAGAAGTATACTCCTTTTAAAAATTTATAAGAGAAAAAACAGATTATTTAAATTTTGTAAATATTATCCAACAAGGTCAATTAAAACGAAGCTTAATAGGATAAGTAAAGACCTTCAAATTCAGATAATTTAGATGAGAAGAAATTATGAAACTAAAATGGTAACACATACTACTAATAAAAAGGCATATTATAAGTATGTTAATTCCTTCATGACAGATAAAAATACTGTTAGATCTATTAATGTGAATGGTACAATTTTTTGGATTCTGCTAGCATAGCTATTGAATTTAATTAACATTTTTCTTTATATGCTTTAAGACTTTAGTTTAACTGAATCCTTGGAATGCTTGGGTTTTAATGACACAAGTATTGAATGCCCTCATCTGATGTTGTCATTTTCATTCATTCCTCAACTGTTGGGTTCATATCTGATCCTCAGATCCGATTCAGCCGCTTCTTCTAGCTCGTAGAACGCAGAAACTCTCCAACTCCTCCCTTTACCCATGATGCCCTCATCACCTTACATGCCCCAGTTCTCGTTTGCTGCCGTAGCATTCAGACGTGGTCACTGAAACCTCTCAAATGAGCCTTAAATTTTTTTCTGAGAGTTACCTTCATTTCTATTTCAGACAAATATTCTATAATTTTTCAGTCTTTTCCTCCCTTTAATCCTTTTAAAAAGTTACTGTTAAATCTCTTTCACTCTTTTTAGATTACTTTTACAATATTCCTTAAATGGCATTGTTGGTGTTCTATATAGTAATTTTTAGTACTTCCCTTTTAATTACCACTGTTGGTATTTTCCTCTCTTTTTTATCTGTTAAAAAAATAAAGGATATTTTTAATTTACACTTCTTCCCCCTTTTGCTATGTCTGACAAACCTTCAGGATTTAAAAAAAATGTGTGGTCTGTAGCCACAAAATACCCAACTCAGATGCACACACAAAATGTATCTATTGTTTAGGGCCCTTTCATTTTGGCTCTATTAATTACCATCCATTAATCAACAGGAGGTGCAGCGGTAGCATTGTCACCTCACAGCAAGAGGTTCTTCCATTCGATTCTCGGCTGGAGCACTTTCTGTGTGCAGTCTGCATGTCCTCCCTGTGTTCGTGTGGGTTTCCTCAGTGTGCTCTGGTTTCCTCCCATGTTGCAAAGATGTGTTGCAAAGAAGGTTTGGTGTCGGGCTGGCACCTCGGCACCTTGAAAATCTACTGCCAATCATTAGCGGACCGGAGTTCCACTGTGGCGACCCCTAACAGGGAAAAGCCGAAAGAAGGAGAGTCAACAGGAAGAATAAACCAATTCTTAGAAAATTGCTGCTCTGTAAACCTGTTTCTACAACCTGTGGGACTCAAAACCATAAAAGAGTAATTTTTAGTACTTCCCTTTTAATTACCACATGCTGGTGACTGCATGAAAAGGAAGAGAGATGGAGAGATCTCTCAGCTCTCTGATTATAGGGTGAGTACTGACCCTGACCAGTATCCTTCCTTCACCAAGAGAATATGAACACAATATGAGACAAGATGACAGATGATAACAATTGGCTTAATGTCATGTGTCAAAGGGATCCAGTGTCTGTGTGCCTGGGATGACATGCTTGACAAGCCACGCTGCTCTGTCAAGGGACGGCTTGCACCTATCTGCCTTAGGCAAGGCTCAAACTAAAAAAACAAACCACCAAAGAAAAAAAAATGGAAGAATTGAGGGTAATGCTGCTCTCAAAGCCAATGCTGCCTCATCAAAACCTGATCTCGAGGCCCCTTTGTATGTGGGAAAACTGTAACTGTGCTGTAACTGAAACCTGGTTCAAGGCTCCTGAGAGCAGCCCCCGGTTTTACTACTTTCTCATATCATGCTCCCGCCCAAAACAACCACCAATCCACAAAAAGGGTATATATCCATATTCATTAAGGATACCTCACACTCCAGGTTGGCAAACGCTGAGAAACCATCCAGGTGCAACTAACAATAGGCCAAAACTCAAACTGCTGTAGCATGCTATGCCTGACCTCTCAAACTCAGGAACCCCACACAGCCTTCCTGAAGACACTTGAGGGGATAAATGTCTCAAAACAAACATCATATTGGTGTGACTTCAACCCCGAATATAGACTGGGAACATTACTCAAGCCGGGTTCATAAAAATGCCATGGAACAGCTAACTGTGTTCCCACCGAGAGGAGAAAATATACTAGATCTCATTGTCACAAACATGGGGACAAAATCCCCACAGATGAGATGATCTCATAATCCATCTCACTCACAATCCATCCCCCCCCCCCCCAAAAAAAAAGACCATAGTCAGAACTTCTCTAAAACTCATAATCAACTAAGGCCATTTTTGAGAAAAAAATTGCCATGATTCAAAAGGACAATCAAGGGCCTTTTTCAGCTATGTTAGGAACCTGGGTGGAAACTCACAGATATAAATAGTCACAAGAAATGCAGAGGAAACACCCTACCTTGACCTTACCTTACCCCCTAATAATTTACCTATCTCGGTGCGGTGTAGAAAACTTGCTAAAAAAAATGTAAAATATGTCATGTCAAGATGGGTTGCAAACAGGACAGAACCCACAGGGTTAGAGTTGCTGGCTGTGACGTCAGGTCAGACTCCGGGTCACAGAAGGGGTGTCCCCAAGCAGTCGGTCCTTGGCCCTATTGTTTGGCATCTACTTCTCACAAGTACAGTACAGGCTGGGATGGGAGGACTTGAAAGTTGTTGGTGAATGCTTGCAAACTGGGCGCCATAGTGGAAGTGTGCATCACTGACTGATATCCTCAGAAGGGACTCGGAAACAGATAGCTGGTGCCAGAGCCATGGCCTGAAGTTAGGCAACCACAACCACAGAAGGTTATAGGGGACCTGGGGACCTAGGTTGACAGTGGCCTTTCTTTTGACACAGCCACCTGCTAACTTTCAGGTTAGCTTCATCTTCATTGCCCACCTGATTCAAGGATTCACATCCAGATCTAGTGAGGTCATCATTGTTCCCCCCCTGTACTCTTCACTTACAAAGACCAATGATGAGTAATATGCCCCACAAATCCCCATTTCGGTATAGCATCTGCGAGCAATGGAGCAAGTTCAGAAAAAAAACCAAAAGGATAAAAGGAGGACTCAAAAATCATCATATGCTGCCGAAGAGCTCTATTCTCTGCTCTATTCGCATACCGTGCTCCAGAGGTGACATGTGCCCTGACATACAAGGCCATGTCCAACCCGGAGTTAATGACATGCTCCCCTCAAAAAAAAATCCACCAAAACCACTAGAGCAAGAGACTTACTAACCTTATATACGGATATAAATAGGGCGTGCTGGAGGATAGATTTATCACTCAGAGACTCCCTGCTGTGGAAATAAAATCCGGTCCATGTGGGCAGCACCTCGCTGACTCTGTTCAAGAGAAATCTAGACTTGGACAGAGGCACAAAAAAAACTGGGCAGTTTTATTTTTTTAATAAGGGTGGCGTAAGCCACAATAGCTAGCTAGGCTTATAAAAATGCCTTGGGCCTTATGGCTAGTATAAACCTATGAACCTATAAAAAGGAGATTCTAACACTGAGGAATCACTTAAGAGATCTCTGGATCCGTCAATATTTGCTACTTCAGCTCCGTTATCTGAGCCTCCTCTTAAATTAGCAAAAAAATGAGATCCAGCAATGGATCCAAAACATAAATCTGATAAATCTCCACAGATCCATTCACCACATCTTTTGCTCGATCAGATCTCCTGTCAGCTTCCATTCCACTTTTTAGCACAATCTCCTCAGTACTATTCAAGACCCTCATCCACGGCCTCATCCATTTGATCTTCCAAGAACCTTACAAAAGCTGATGTGGAAAGGATGATGAGGAACTTCCTAAGGACGCAGATATAAATAGGAGTTCTCCCAGCTCCAATCCCATCAGGTCTAGAGACCCTTGTCAGTACTACTCCTCCGTTATTAGCGCCTTCTCTGATCTAACCTTAGGTTTCAGAGCTATCGGATCTGAAAGTCCTGGAGTGCGTCTCAGATCCGCAGATGTTGGTGTCTTTGACTTTGATGGTGTCTGTCAGTGGTCCAGCACAGAGTACTTCAGAGAAGGATGACTTTTGGAGCAGTAGCGTCAGCACTGGCTCTGGGGTGTTGGACTCGACTCTGAAGTTGTCGGAGGGGGAACTCTAATGGAAGACGCCATCCCAGCTGCAGAGGTGGTTCCCATAACCAGGGATCTAGGGATACTTTCTCTGACAGATCCTATCAGTGCTCCTGAAAGATGCCTGACTGTCCATCTCTGGAAGCAGTCGGGGCTCATTTATCCCTGCACCAGAGAGCCTGGCTGGAAATTACAAAAGATTCATGAGCATGGAGGATAACATCCAGAAGTTATACAATACCATTTTCCCATCCACTCCAGCTAGTATTATACAAAATGCCTGATGTTCCACCCAATTAGAGAAAGCAGCAGCACTAGAAATAACCAAGCTGCTAGAAAAAAAGAATCATCCAGGAGGTCCTCCCCAGACCAGAAAGAGTCCACAACATATTCAAGATTCTTTCTAGTACCAAAGGAAACAGGGGACTGGAGACCAATCTTGGATCGCAGCAAACTAAATTGATCAGTTCAGTATACAAAGTTCCAGATGGTCATGGTTCAGTCCATTCTTTCTTTTCTGCACAAAGACCACTTAATGTGCTAGATAGATCTTCAGGATGTGTTGTATGATATAAAAATGAACAGGCGGCTCAGGAGATGTCATCCCTTCTGGCTGGGAGCCAGTCATTACCAATTCAAAGCACTGCCCTGTGGTCTCGCCACAGCATCCAGGGTGTTACTAAGTGTATGGCAGTAGTTGCAGCTCACTTGAGACTGCAGGGTTTCCGGTTGTTTCCATATCTGGACTAATGACTCATAACTGCTCTGAACAGGCATCATCCAACTCAAGCTCGGGACTACTTACTTCAGTTATGCTCTCATCTAGGGATTTGTGTCAGTTACAACAAATCTTAACTTGAACCATCTCAGACATTGAAATACATTGGTGCACTGTTCAATACAGTCACTCAAATAGCTTCTCTCCCTCTGTCCTGGGTTCAAACAGTTCAGTTCCAGGTCAAACATATCATTCATTGTTCTTCTTTATCAGTTTGGCTGATACTTCAAGAACTGGAATTTGTGTCAGTGGGAGTCAGTCTTGTACCACTGTCAAGGTACCACATGAGGATTCTTCAGTGGACATTTGCAACCCAGTGGTCTGTTCTCCAACAACAATTATCCAGTCAAGTCAAAATAATTCAAGCCTGCAAACATTACCTTCTGTGGTGGATTAATTCCAGTCAAATACAGTAAGGCCATCCCTTTGTTCTCCCTCAACCAAAGGCCCCAATGATCACAGATGCCTCTCAGATCGGGTAGGGGGGCATTTCTTGGGAAGGACAGTCCAAGGCACATGGTCCCCCAAAGAGACCAAAACACATATCAGTGTCCTGGAAATGAGGGCTGTCCTCCTAGCACTGCAGGCCTTCCAAGACAGTCTCCCAGTCTGGACTGTTTTTCTTCAGACAGACAATATGTCAGTAGTCCGGTACATCAACAAACAAGGGGGAACCAGATGTTACCCTTGTTGTCAAGAAGCTGTTAGAGCATGGCAGTGGGCGATCTCATCCATTCACTTTCTGAAAGCAATGTACATCCTGGGGAAGCCCAATGTAATTGCAGACAAGTTAAGCAGGTCTATTCTAATGCCTCACAAGTGATCTCGAACATGAAGGTGGCAGAGAGGATTTACCATCGATGGGGCCAGCCATGCTCTGATCTGTTTGCATCTCCCCTCAGCAACAAGTGCAGCAAGTTCTTTGTCCTGATCCCCCCAGTGGAGGTGTTCCTGAGAGACGCTCTACTTTATGCTTGGCCCTCCGGTCTCCTTTATGCTTACTCCCAATATCCCTCATTCCCAAATTTCTCCAGAAAGTATCTCAATTGAAGAGCACAGTTATTATCATTGCACCTTACTGGCCTCATCTTCCACACCCACCCTGGATTCTGGATCCAACTTCAGACCTACTGTCTCACCTGACAGACATGATTCATCAGATATTTCAGGTCTCAAGTTGACCTCATGGTTTCAGCAGTCCCATTAACTGCTAGACAATCCAGACTGTCCTCCCCTGTCCATCACATTCTTTTATCATTCCACAAAACTTTCACTAGAAAAGTTTATAAAAGTAAATGGAAAAGATTTGTTTTTTGGCACATAAAAAGAATTTAGATCCCCTTTCAGCTCCAAATTCGAAGGTTCTTGACTTTTTGCTGCAATTTTCAGTGAGGGTGCTAGCTCCTCAGCTGTCAAGAGTACAACTAGCAGTCATTTCTAATTTTAATGTAAGAGTAAATAATTCAAAATTAGCATCTTCCAAGCTTTGCAAAGCCTTCCTCAGAAGACATATCTACTTAGATCTCCATTAAAGGGTCATACTTCTCCTTGGAATTTAAATATTGTTCTACAGTCCTTAACCCAGCGCCCTTTTGAACCATCAGCTAAGTGTGAAGTAAAGTTTTTGACTTGGAAAACTAGCTTTTTAGTTGCTATTACTTCTGCCAGAAGGTTGTTGGAACTCGTCATTTAAACCTCCTTATTTGATTGCTCACAAGGATAGAGTGTCTTTATGGGCCAGTCCTGCCTTTCTGCCTAAGGTGGTGTCAGAATCCAATATTAATCAGGTTATCAACCTTCCAGTCTTCTTTCCAAATTTCTCAAATAAAGAATATATGTTACACCAACTGGATGTTCGCAAACAGCTACGTTTCTATCTTTACAGAACCAAAAATTTGAGGAACTCCGAATAATTATTTGTTTCTTTTTCTGAATCAAAATTAGGCAAACTAGTTTCTAAAGTGACTTTTTAGCCAAATGGTTGCTTGTATTATATTTATGGAAATGCTGGTTTGCCATTACCTAAACCACCAAAAGCCTGTACCAACAGGTCTATGGCAGCTTCTTTAGCCTTTTTGTCTAGAACTTCTTCGGATGATATTTGTGCAGCTGCAACTTGGGCTAATCCTCATACCTTCATTGTTCATTACAAATTAGATCTGGTCTCTAGGGGAAGAGCAGCCTTTGGCTCACCTGTGCTCCGGAATATCCTTCCTTAGAGTCCTCCTGGAATTTGGGTAGCTGGGGACTCTGTCCTAACAGCTAAGGAATGAATGAAAATGATAGCATCAGATAAAAAAGTTATGTACTAACCATAATGTTCCATCTGTGTTGTCCATTTTTATTCTTCCTCAATTTCCCCTCCCACCAACCCCCTTCTTTGATTTCCTTCTGAAAAGATTGAAGAATGTTGGAGGAACTGCTCTTAATTTGTTAGTCCCAGATTCTGTTATGACATAATTCCTTACTACTGTGTAGGTCTGTGGCCAGCAAACAAGATCTGAGGTATGTAAGGTGACTAGGGTATTATGGGTAAAGGGAGAAGCTTGAGTGTTTCAGTGTTCTAGATGGAGAAAGTGGCCGAGTCATATCTGAGGATCAAATCCAAACCCAACAGTTGAGGAAGAATGAAAATGGACAACACAGATGGAACATTATGGTGAGTACATAACTTTTTTATTTCACATGAGTTGGTGATTAAATCATTTAAGAAGTTGTCAAAGACCACTTCTGTGGTTCCAGTTAGTGACATCATGCTGAGGAGGAGTGGTGGGAATATATGTGGGTGGGAAGCTTGTCATGTATCTGGAAGATTATATTAATCTGGAGCAAAAACAGCAAGTTGACATGGACATTTGTAGTGCCACAGAGCAGTGATTACAGCACCCACATTGATGTTATGCCTGGAATTTGGCTGTGCAGTACTATAAATATGTTTCTTTGTATTCCAGCTTTGTTGTCATAAACTGTCATGGTTGGCCACCTTGGTCATAAAACATTGGCAGTTTGCACTGAGTAGCAGCCTGTTGATACTGATCACGCATTAACTTTTTTCAAGGAAGGTTGTTATAAAAGTAAATTGTTGTGTTTTGTTTTACACAGCTTATGTGGTCTTTTTGTTTTTGAAACACTGATGTGTTGCCAGCATTGGTAAAAAGAGTTATTTTTCCTGTTCTTTAAGCCTTTTTCTGGTCCTCATCAGGAAGCGTATCTAAAGGCATTACTACCTTTTGCATAAAACATGATGTAATTATTGAAAAGGTAACTGTGCAGTATCTTTAAAAGTTATAATAAAGTTTTGCTACACTGTTCCTAGGGGATGGGCAGAAATTAGCTGTACAAGATGTGGTATTGTGATGTATGTACCTCACACATAAGTGTGCTGTCATCTTCAGAGAGGCTCATTATAATGGTGTAACATAACATTTGGGTAAGGAAATATTGTCCTTCTATAAGGCTAATTTTTAGGACAGTAACATCAAGAAATGCAGATATCTTGGTATCCCTTTCTAAGACAGTGATAAGACCTTTGGTGGAATAGGGTGTAGGTATTTTGTATAGTAACAAAGGCAGACATTGATAAGATGGTAAATAAGTATTACACCAGAAAGATTTATTTAGAGTAGGAAAGGCCATACAAAATAATGATTCTGTGTATTATAGAATACTGAGAGGACATTTGGTATGGACCTGTAACGTCTCAAATGAAGAAAACCTTAGAAAGGTTTTAGGTATGGAGGTAGTGTGTCATGCTAGGGACACTAGGAACAGTAATTTGTTGTTGTCAATTGAAAAGCACAGTGCAAGTTTAAAAAAAGAATTATTTCTGCAGTACAATCAACAGAGCTTGGAATAAGACACCAACTAATGTTAACTTTTCCAACAACTTAAGTAATTTAAATTGTTTTTTGTGACAAAACCTTTGCAGATAGACTGGAATAGAGCTCTTCCTGTGACCCCAGTTTGGGTCCAGAGTGTCAGTTCACACTGAATCATTGAAACAGTGTTATACCCATGAGAGATAGAAAGTTGAAGAATCCTATGTACTGTGCCCATTGCAAAATCAGTTAATTTGTATTTAACATATGCATGTACTCTAATAAGGACGCAGCTAGTGAAAACTCTGGCCAGAAGAAGAGAAAATTAGCTGGATGAACTCATATTGTGGGTTACTGCTGCAATGACCTCTCCTCAAAGATCTACTGTTAATGGCAAATGTCTTACACACGACTGCAATATTTTGATTCCAGATGAGGCAGTGCACATTGGCTACAGTTACTCCTGTGGCCAGGCACAAAGTTTTGGCTATCCCCAGAGTCTGTAGACATAGATAATTGTTTAGAATTAAAGATATCATTCTGTGGTTATCCTTTGCACCTGCATTGTATATGTAACTGATTTACTTAGCATAGACGATATACATTGAACCTTGGCTCATGCTTAGTGTTATGTAACTCTTCATAGCTATTGTTCACAGAAATATCATAATGTAAGTTGAATGAAAAATCAGGAGTTGGGGGTTTTATCTTGTTGCCTTAGCTGTAGTAGCAACTTGCAAGTTCCACAGATTGGAATAAAACAAGGTACGGCTGCTATCCAGAGGTCCCAGTTCCAGGAAAAAAAACAAACAATAGCGAAAATACAGGACGAGACCACCACTACTGCATACATAAAAGTTCCAAGGTTTATTTAAAAGAAATGAGCGTTCACATGCTGAACACTGCACACTTCTTCAGATTTCACTTTACCAATTGGTATACAGTTTTTAAATATACTAATCCACTTTAATTAGAATCAATCAAGCAATATAATCAAATAAATCAAGTAATTCAAATAACCATAGTAACTGTTAACCATTAAAACAGCTGATTAAGCATACTGCTAGCCTAAGCTATTCATGACAAACACTGTGCTAGCAAATACTAAACCTTAATACCATATAATACATAAATTTTAAACTATAAATCATGCATAAATCAAATATAATACCTATATTAAATATAATAAATATATATAAAACTTAATAAATTAATTCATATAGAAATTATTAAATGTGGTGTTTACTAGATAGCTTAATATTTACGGGCAACTAACACCGGCTTAATAATAACAAATTGATTTAAGCCTGGTTCTAAATGTGCTCGTAGTTTAAAAATCCAACATAGTTCAATAGATTCTAAATAGTTCTTATTATTCCCCCCTCTCTTGTTTTTATTTACTATCTGTAATACCCTAAACTCAAAAGTATGATCAGAATAATTATTTACATGTTTTTCTAGGGCAGTCATTTGATTATTTCTTCTTATATCATATAAGTGATTATACATCCTATCTTTTAACTTTCTGGAAGTCATACCTACATAGAAAACTGAACAATGTATGCAAGTTGCCAGGTAAATAAGATTTTCATCTTCGCAGCTTGCATAAAATTTTGGTATAAATCTGTAATTAATAACAGGATGGATAAAATTTTGTTCCTTCGAAATAAATTTACACGTTGCATTTATTACAAAGAAATGTACCCAACCTATTTTTATTTCTAATAGTATGACTATTGACTTCATTTTGAAAGTGTTTTATACATAGGATCCTTCTCAGATTCTTACTATTTCTGTATGTAAAGCAAGGAATATTGCCTACTATATTCTGAATCTTGGGGTCAACAGTAAGTACCTGCCAGTTCTTCTTAATGATGTCTGTAATATTCTTATTGTCATTGGTATATCTAGTTATGAACGTTATCTTGGCATCATTACCTATATTCATCCTATCTCCTCTATAACTAGTGACTCCTTTAATATTATTGCCTCTATCTTCAGAGACATTCAAAACAGATTCTTTAATCCTGCTTAACATGGAGTCAGGATAATCTCTATCCAACAATAAAACATGCATAAGATCAAGTTGTTGTTGCTTAGTTAAAGCATCTGTGCAGGTCCTGATAATTCTAAGATATTGTCCCTTCACTATGTTGGAAAAAACAAACCTAGGATGCATACTACTAAAGTGCAGTAATGCATTTTTCCAACAAGGCTTCCTATATAAAGCCGTAGAAATATTGCCCTGACTATCTTTTATTATGCTTATATCTAAAAAAAAAAACACTTTATTAGGTGAAAATTCAAGAGAAAATTTTTAAAAATTAGTAGTTGATTCCAAATAATTAATAAAAGCATGCAATTCTTCTATACTGCCTTTCCAAAAAAATAGGATGTCATCAACAAATCTTCTGTATAATAAAACATTCTTATAATATGAACTGTCAAACATAAATCTTCTCTCCCATTGATGTACTACCAGATTTGCATATGAGTTTGCACATGGGGTCCCCATAGCGACCCCCCACTTCTGTGCATACAACATGTCTCTATAAAGAAATACATTGTTAGATAATACAAGTTCTAAAAGTGTGCAAATCAAAATAACTTGTTCATTCAAGTTCCACAGATTGTGATGAACAATAAGCAGGAATGATTCTGTAATTAAGCTCTATGTGCAATCACGCTCTAAATATTTTAAACAGCTTCTCAGGAATGTTGCTTATGCAGATGTTCACACATTCTCAGACATTATCCCTTATTTCATTCGTATAGAGAAAGATTTCCTAGCTAAAAGCTGTCTGCTTTCTTGCTGAACACCAGGATAAACCAGTACCTATTCATACCTTACATCTCTTTACTCTCCCTTCTTTACTCGCTTCCTTACGTATATCAGTTTTGCTCTCCTGGCTTCTCGCTAAATGTACCATAAGCCTGCTTTTCTCTCACTTTTTATTACAATTTCCGTGTGTATTATACTAACTTACCTTTAATTTCTCTACAAATGGCTAACATTTCTCTGCTAAATCATTGTCATATAGCTTGCATCTCTGTTAACCAGTATTTTCATATTATGTCTAATTTGGTATAATTATTTAAACTGCATTTGTTTATTGTGTTATTCTTAGACTGTAAAATTATTATTATTAAAATGTGTTTTAGTACTTTGAGGCTTTTCTCCCCAGGTCTCCTTTGAAAATGGGCTCCTACCAAGTGGGACTTTCCCAGTAATGAAATGTCAATAAATAAATAAGTATATGTAGCAAATGTTGTGCCTAGCCATGTGTAATTTAATTATGATGTAGCACCACAGAAATCAGTGCATACAGTTAGTTGGATTTCAACAATTGCTAATCATTTTATCAGAACAGATAAATAGATTTCCTTTGGTAGATCACTTAACAGTTAAAATTAAATTATACAATGCCCCCCCCCCCATTAATATTCCAAAACGTGCACGCTGATTGGTCATTGTGCACGTTGTAAATCAGACTTATACTAATGGAAATAGGTCCGGTTGCCATTATAATATTTTTATAACAAGGGAGAGCAGCGCCAAGTCCGTTGCTGTTCTTAGCTACTAATCTCGCTATGTTAAAAAGTTTTTTTAAAAATGAGACAACTTTAAAAAGCAAGGGAGAATCTCCGTTGATTTTTTTTAAAGCTGTCTCGCTATGTTAAACTCCTTTAACATAGCGAGACACCTTGTAAAATGCAACGGAGATCTTGCTTTCTCCTTTGCTTTTTTAAAAGCTGTCTCGCTATGTTAAATGGGTTTAACATAGTGAGACAGCTTTAAAAAAAGCAACGGAGATTCTCCCTTGCTTTTTTTAAAGCTGTCTCGCTATGTTAAACTCCTTTAACATAGCGAGACAGTGTGTAAAAAGCAACGGAGAGCTTGCTTTCTCTGTTGCTTCCACCCACAGCTCTGATGTACTGTGTAAGCATACGCATGCACAGTACATCAGAACTGCCGCAGAATACCAGACAGCTGCGGAAGGGCAGCAAGGAGGCATTATGCAATGCCATTATTTAAGAAAAGTAATTATTTTTTTTCTCAAATAATGTCATTGTATAATAGCAATAACCCACTTCTGGGTGTGGGTAATGCTGGATTTACCCACCGTTGTCTTTGTTTGGCCACTCGGGCTTTTCCCTCGTGACCAAACCACACCAACCGTGGGTAAATTCAGCATTACACACACCCAGGCGTGGGTTATTGCTATATTAACAGATTTGTGTGACGTCACAGTGGAACTATTTGTTTTGGTCATTCTTTTGAGGATCTCTGTGTTGGGCCTCTGAAAGTACTGTAGTAAACTAGATTAATATTGCTGCCAGAAAGCCATTCTGTGTATCATGTTTGTAATTAGATGATACAGTATACTTTTTTCTGTGCTTCCAGAAGTGCTGAATTAACAGATTTATTTTCTGTCATCATTATTTATTAAAAATGTCAGCAAATAAAGAGAAAGAGTACTGTTTAAATGCAGAACATTAAAGAAAACTGGGAAAATGCAATAACACCTTCAAATTCTGCTAAGTTAGTGGCCAAATTTAGTTGTTAAATTGTATCATTTGCTAGATTATTTAGAGGTATGTTGCCAGCTAAAATAGTTGTCTTTCACTGTAAATTTGGACATTGAAATCAATGACTGATTATCACTGTTTTCACACAGGTCTGCAGGGAGTTCCAGCGAGGAAACTGTGCTCGGGGTGAATTTGACTGCCGCTTTGCTCACCCTGCTGACAGCACAATGATCGATACGAATGACAATACTGTAACTGTTTGCATGGATTACATAAAAGGTCGATGCTCAAGGGATAAGTGCAAATATTTCCATCCTCCAGCGCACTTACAGGCCAAAATTAAAGCTGCTCAACATCAGGCCAACCAGGCTGCAGTAGCAGCTCAGGCAGCTGCTGCAGCGGCTACTGCAATGGTAAGTGTCAATATGTGCTGTTCGTTCACGTGGCATATCGTAGTAATAGTATTTTGTGGCAGGTTTATGTGCATTCTTACATAGTGCATGCCGTTTTAACACTTACTGTGTCTTTGTAGGAATCTGGTTACTTTATTGTATTTTTTTCAGCCCTGAGTAATTTTCTTTAAGTTTGAAAAAATAGTATAACTTCACCACTCTTTCAGGGCCACTAGTTCACAACCCTTTCCACTGGATATAGAACATTTTGGCGATAAAACCTTCCAAAATGTATTTTTCATTTCACTTTTAAGAATCTCATGGGAACCCCATAGTTAGCTGTATTCTTCACTTGTGCCAGTTTTCTGTCCCACATTTTTTTTTAATTTCTCTGTACTTTGTTCAGGTTGTGCAGTGCAATCTAACATTTTGCAAGACTGTTTTTCAGTAAGTGGTATGATTTTTGTCCTTATGAGCAAGACATTGTGTTTAACATAGCTTTGTACAAAACCTGCATAATTTCAAGTATTTTTCGAAGATTGTTCCCACTGTGTCACTACATAGTTTAGAAGCAAGCATCTGTTGCAGCTTTGTTTGCATCAGTGTTAAAAATAATATTTTGAATTTCAAAAAAAAAATCATTTTAACCCAGTCACAGAAGAAAGATACAGTAGCCTGTTATGAAAAATTGGAATACTGCCCTTAAATTATTTTACCGTAACCATGACATAATTATTTCCTCATATTGAAGGTTAAGCTAATTTGCTCTGCTGTGACTGTGGCCGTTGCATATGTGCAGAGCTTGTATGTTTTGGTTCAGGAAGAATAGAAGTATTTTTCTGGGTAGCTTTCAGAACTTTGTTAGCCAATGACTTTAATTTGGGATTGACCCCCCCCCCCCCCAAGCAACTGTTGTTTGTTTCACTTTAGAGTGTTTTCCCTTCCTTGATTATAAGTATCTTAATACTGCCATTTATCATTCAGTTAAATAACGCTTATTGAAATTTTTTACTCGTGTTTTCTGCTTACTTGTAGGTAGTTCAGAGCATTCTTTTTTAATAATTTTAGTTTATTTTGAAAAGTGATAGGAAGTGTGTATTGTAAGTATGCAGTAATCCTTTGCATCATCTAAGCCATTGTTTTGAAATTTTACCAGAATGTCTAACAAGATTCACAGGTTTGGGTTTTGCAAACACTAATACAACATGGAGTTTCATGAATCTGGCCAATAAAATTTGCCAAAATTTGAAAGTCTTATTGCATTTTCCCCTGTTTTCTGTAATGTTCTGCATTTAAACAATACTCTTTCTATTAATTTACTGACATTTTTAAAAAATATAACAAGGTGTTACCATAACATCTCTTCAGTCACTGTTGCAATTTCCAAAATTTCAACACAAGAAGATAAGACAGTCCAATCCAGTACATTTACTCTTGGTGTAAGTGGCGTACTCTGGTATAAGCATGCTTTATAGCTAGGCCTTATACTAGAGTAAGTCACATATACCGAGAGCAAGTCTTTTGGAATCTGTCCCTGAATTTAAGTGGTTAAACAACCAGAAGGTTGCAGGTTTGCTAGAATGGGTGCAGTTAGTTTATCAGCACTGTCATACAGTTCAGAGTAGAAATCTCTTAGACTAGAGAGTCTGGAATCGGTAGAAGCCGCTGTCCTGTAGTGCACAAGAAAAAATATTGGTGGTGATTTTCTTGATGGAATTAACTTCCATTGTATACAGAAAGTTGGTACCCTCTTGCTAAAGCTGGAGCTGTGTGGTTAGAAGTTTCATCATTTGTACTTTACAACTTTTTTAAATACTTTTTTTTTTGTTTAAACCAGTAGAATAAAATAATAGTAACTGTCTGTAGAAGGCCTAGAAGCTGCATTATTGAGCACTTAAAATGTTTGCATGCATAAATGTACAGAATGTTATATTTAATTTCTTGTGTGTACATGGGCTATGCACATTTGTACTACTACTATTACTGTAAGAAATTCATTTTGTTGTTTATTGTTGCTGCACAGAGCAATGAGCATTCTGAAGTGTACCCTGAAGTGTAATTTGCTGTTACCTAGGTAAATTAATCAAGTGTTGACAATTATTTATAATAAAATGCAAAAATTTAATTATATTAAACATAGTGGTATAATGTCCTACCAGTGTCAGTGTCTGTGTTCTTTGGACTTTTCCTAGTTAGGGGTCGCCACAGCGAAACTCCGGTCCGCTAATGATTGGCAGTAGAGTTTTAAGTGCTGGCTTGCCAGGCCTAGCGCACAACCTTCAATGAAGGAATGCCCATTCACGCATGTCAACACACAGAAGACGCTCTAACTGAGAATCGAACGGGCAACGTCTAACTGTGAGGCGACAATGCTACCGCAGCACCACCACCGCTAGTGTCAGTGTCTGTATCATGCAAAATTGTAATGATTAGTTCATTACTGAATACTCAATATAAGATGAGTCAGAAGAGATCAGGGGGTAAAGTTTAAGAAGTGAGAGAGGAAAGATGAATGAAAGTGAAAAAAATGTAGGTGGACATAAGAAAAATATATTAAAGAAGGTGAAAAGTGAGAAAATGGTATTTAAAAAAAAAAAAGAACTAAAGACATAAACTTGATGTAGACCTAGACATCAAGCATTGCTGAGCCTGGTGCATGGTTTTCTTCCTTGGCATGTCACCTTTGGCATATTTTCATGTGTATGTGGAATTCATGTTGCTAAACATGAAGCACCATAGCATGAAATTGTGTGTGAACTCATGCCTGGAACAAATGAGATGCACAGGATTTCCTCCTGCATGCATTCTCCTATTCATCTACATCCCTTTCACTGAAATTTCTTACAGAAGCAGGGCATATTATTGTCACCAGTTTTTGACTAAGAGGAGTATGGTTCCAGATCCTTTGAATGTTGGCCTGTGTGGAGATTTGTTTTCACTTTTTATTAATGTATCCTGTGTTGACTCGGTTAGGCTCACTAGACTAGTGGGTGAATGTGGTTTAAGTGTTGCTGTCTATGTTGTTGTTGCAAGATGGTCATTTCTACCAGAATGTGTTGCTATTGCAGTAGTTGCTTTCCATGTACTGGCAAAAACCATAAGGGAAAACGTGAAAATGTCAAAGACTGAGAGAAAGTCTTCCACTCAGTCAGCTGCAGTGCCAAGTGGAGAAGGTTGCTCATCTAGGCAAAGAGATGTCTTCTTTCATCTCAGTGTGCGAATTTCCAAGTTTGCCTTTTTCACAGACAAGATAAAATGTCTGCTACCTCTGCCTACTATGATCTAGTGGAAGGATGAACTGTAGAACAACCTGTTAAAATGGAGCATTCATCTCCATCTTGCATTAAAGGATCTTTCTACATTCTGGGACCAGACCTTCTGGGTCAACATATGGTTTCCTTTGACCTTTAAAGCAGCTGGTACAGTAGCCTTCTCCTGGATGCATTCACTACAACCCAGCAGATTTTCAAGTCCCAAGGCATCAGGTGTAAAGAACTGAGCATATATTCCGTATGGACTCAGTCTTTCTACATATGAGTCTTTATTTTCTCCTAAAGGTGGCTTCTGAGCTAAGCTAGCAAGTTCAGGTATTTCTACATTTTGAGTACTAAAGACAATTGTCAGTACATTATCTGAACCTGAGATGTTTCATGTTTGTTATGGTTCTACCTCTGTAACGGCCTGAACTGCAGTCAGATAATGTGGTTGTTTCATTTAGTCATATCTAAAAGAGTGTTGGAGTTACCAAACAGAGACTATCCAGATAAATTGCCATCTGCATTATCTTCTGACATAGAGTTGGTTCAACAGATAGCAAAGTCATCTTTGAATCCAGAGAGATTTGAATCCAGAGAGATTAGAAGACTGTGTATTTTTCCCAAGCTAGAAGCCTGGATAGATTTTCCAGTAATAACACTATAGTGCAGCATAACAGGAATTATTCTATCTCTGGGTACCATCCTTTGGTTAAGACATTAAACTGAAGCCTTATCTGCCTGAATAGGTGGTAACTTTATGGAACTTAACAGGTGAAACGTCCACTAGTCAGTAAGATTAATCTTTTCATCTTCCATTAAAATAGACCAAGTCAACAAAAATGAATAAATAAATGCATACATGCATATATAATGAACGTTTGACCAACATGGTAACAATGCATTCCATCATTAATGACTGCCTGTAAATAATTTTTCAGGAGTTTGCCCATATTAAGCACCTGTGCCATGGTCATCTCATTGTTTTATTCATCTTGTGCAGGATTAAAAAAATCAGTGTTCATATGCAAGCAAAAGTAAATGTAGCTTCTTCCAAGAAACACAAATTCTGTGGTTTTACCAAAAGTACAGCAAGTACCCTTAACTCAATTTCATACTGGTAGCAGATAGTCTCTTTTTATAGGTCTCTAATAGGTTAATAGGTATTTACTAGGCTAACAACCTCAAAGGCCTTTTTAAGCCTAGCCATGCATCCCAAATCTCTGACAAATTATGGTGGCCTTGATAAGTGTAAGCAAGGGGCTTGGGAGGTAAAACATTTACAAGCAGGGGCCTGGAGCCTTCTGCCAGAAACAATTTCTGTTTTTCTCCTCCCACGTTCTCCTTCACTGCAGTCGATTCTGTCTCCCAGACCTTTTCTCATAAAGGACAAACAAGACTCTCTTCTTGGGCACCTTTCAGTCCTTTTTTTGTATTACATTCACTAACTAATTAAACAAACATACCCTCTCTAACAACCAGGTATCTTTATGATTTTAAAGAAGGAAGAACAGCTTAACAGAAATATACCGTTTACAGTCAGCTCTGTATAACACTGCTTTAGCTATTATTTATTTGCAGTGAGGTCTTTGTATCACTGCTATAAACATTGCTTACATTACTTTTTCTATATTTAGGATCACTTGTATATTTAACCCCCACCTTGAAATCATTCATTTCATGCTATAGGATAGTTTTTGTTCTGAAACAGACCATCTTCTTTATAATAGGGCAAGCCAGACCTTTACCTCTGAATATCTGTAGCCTAATTAATGCAATTGAAATTCCTGTCTTGTCTAATCTTTGTACTAATTTCTCTAGAAAATGTACATGACTGTTGTCATCCTATTTAACAGTGTTCTTCCTACAATCCCTACAGCTCCCATTTGGGACTGACACTGTTGTGTTATTGTACTCTTATTTGTGACTCCTGCTGTAAGCCATTTCCTTACTATTTCATGTATAGCCTCTATTTAGTGCTGTGGCATTCTGTAGAGTTTTAAGCTAACATTTTCCCCTGGAATAGTCCTTCCATAGTTTTGAATCAGAATTGTTCAGCCAGGCAGTTAAATAAATGCACTCTCATTCCCTAACCGAAATTTACTTGATTCTTGTTCTGTTACTTAGCTAGGGTGTAATTTGTCTGGTCTGAAGACATAGCAGTCAGTTTTCTTTTGTACCATATTCAGATATGGTATGCGTGTTCTGGCCTCCTCCTACCATTCTGTCTAATTCAGTAGTTTATGTGATGTACTGTTTCTAGTATTTCATGCAGGTCTTACCATTTAGCCAAAAATGTGTCTTCTGCTTCAGGAATCAAAACTACAGCTGGCCTCCAGCTTTAAATTCTCTGGTCTTAAGCATTTCAGTTTTACCCCTTTTGTTGTGTATTAATTACTTAAAATACCTTTACACAATGAGATGGTCTTGTGTCCCTGAAACTGAGGTCTTCTCTGGTCCTTTGGAAAGATAGCCAGCAGTGCATTTGACTGAAACACTGATGTTTCCTACTTCATCTTTATTGTTTACAGGGGCACAAAACTAGCTAGTTTCTTTACTAGTACCTCCAATCTTTTCTTTCCTAGAGAGTGCTGTACATGCATTTTGTACTCTGATCTGTTGTCCTCTGACGTTTTGGTTTGTGTGCAGAGTTTCTGGATAATCTTTATTAGCATCACTGTTTGTTCTGTCTAAAGTGCCTTGCTTTGCTTCCAAAAGTCTCTTACTTATACTATCCACTATTGTCAGTTAATTTACTGCACTCTGTTATTCAGGAAAATAAACTATTGCCCATGAAATTCTTTTATCTTGCCCATTAGGAAATAATTTTTATTACACTGTCCGCAATATCAGTTTGGGGATTACTTACATGTTTCTTACTTCTCATAAACAGTTCTGGTTTTAATACAAGCATCATAATGTTTAACTTTGATACTTTCTTGTTTGACCCTACAAATGCTAGTCTACATTTCTGATGCATCCACACTGTCTAAAATTTCCATATCCTTCATGTGAGCCTGTTTACTCTGTGTATGTTGCTTTGTCATAGGTACATTGTGGATGTCTGTGACTTTTGAATTTCACTTCTTGTTACTCAGACTTTTTGGTTTGATCCATTATGTAAATCAGGGCTATTACTCAATTTGGATTCCTCAGTCTTCTTATCTTTCCACCTTGTTATTCTGATTCTGACTAGCTGTTGAGAGGGATGTGTTACATTGACTGCATAAGCCATCTTTTCTGTATTTTGGCCAAAGCAACTAAGTCTGTTTAGAATCTTACTATGCTTTTTTGCTGCAGACTTGTGTTCTTTGTGTACCAGGTCACTTTACAACTCAAAGTATGGTCATGAAATAAGAACATCATGTTCAGCTTATCCCCTACAACTTCAGCTACATTTTCCATTGCACTGTTGAAAGTGATGTCTTCCTACTTTGCCTTAGTAAAATTTAACCAACTTACCTGAAGGTCAGTCAACTCTGGAGTTCCCTCAGGGTCAAACTGTCATGGGATAAAAGGTACCGTTTCCTCACTTACCAGTATAAGCACTGTAGGCACTGGGGTCTCAGTGTCTAACTTTTGTCCTAGTAATGGCAGCTCACACTAATACTCTTTAGTGCCATTTCCTGTCTCCAAAACCTGATATATAAATAATATCTTTTGCTTGGAGTTCCCATAGTTTGGCTAAACTGGAATATCATTAGTAATCTATTCAAGGTTATTTTGTCCCATAATATACACCACCTTCTCTTTAGTTTTGCTTTTTCTGTGTTGCTGTCCCTTTATCTTATTGTGAATGGACATTAACCTTTCACTGACCTTTTCTTTTCCCTTGAAAAGGGAACCTTAAAACACATTTTGTCTTCATTTTTGCTTTTGCCCTTGCTTTTGCCTAGAGTCTTCTCTTAGTTGATGTTTGTGTTTTGTATTAACTACTAGGTTAAGAATTCTGACCAAGTACAATTCCCCCTCTTCAGCTGCTGTGCTGAAATCTTTATTGTTATATTTATCATTCTGAAACCCCACCTGCTACATTAAAATTCTTTCTGTCTGGAGCTTTCTGTTTTATCCTTTCCTTACTTTCTAACTTCACTCCCTTAAAGTGCACCACCTCAGTAAGTGATTCCTCCTCTTCAGTTTTGCTGATCACATCTTTCTATTCTGCATCGTTTTCAGGCTGTAATAACACTTCTCTTCTCTGCTTTGTAATATTTTCAGTTTGCACTAACATTTATTGTCTGCTTTACAAAGTTTACTGGCTGCAGTCTTAGCGTGCATGCACTTCTTTTTACTGGTTCTGCTGTATCAGACTGTTCTGTCATGACATGGTGAAATATTTTAATTTTAAGTTCCTTCATTTGTAGGTTCAGTTTGTGCAATGTGCTTGGTCATATGTGTATGCTGGCATATCTCTTTAAGGCAGTATGTTATTCCTCTTTGTATTCCTGCAGCAGGTTTTGTTGTACCTTGGTGTTTGTTCCTCAATGTTTTCTGAGTTAGAGACACATCTGTGGAGTGGCTCCAGAGGTCTCTCACTAAAAAAATGCAAATTGTAGGACACGTCTTATGCAGATTGACTAAAGGCCCTATCTCTTTACTCCATCTCATATTGTTTATTGAGATGGTGACTTATGTCTGACGTACAAGGCATTTTTTGATCCAGCCCTGATGAAAATGTTACATTTTCACAAGAAAAATTAAAGTAAGGCAGTGGATGTGTAATATATGCGAGCATAGTTAGCTGGAGTTTTGTAAAGTATTATATGTCATTTGTTTATCAGACTGATTTGTACAGGTGCTTGTGTTGAAAATGTATTTGTAAAGCTGCTTGTGTACCAACAGTTGGTCCTGCTTGACAGAAAAGAAATACACCTGTATGTCAGACTGTATTGTGACTGTTGAAACGAGTATATTGTAACAGAGGATACTGGAAGAGAAGAGGTTAATCTCAGTCCAGCTAACTTTGAAAAATAGTTTAAAATTAAATTACCTGTTTTAGACCATAAAGATTGTATCTTACAGTTCTCACTGCAACCAGGGGCAAAATGTCTGTGAAAACCAGAAATAGGAATCTTACTGTATTATCCTTGGGGATGAACTAATTGCTACATTGGAAGGGTGGAAGTTTTTGAAATGGTTTTATATTTTCCAGATGCTACAACACATCTTAGCAAAGGTCGATATGTGTATATTATGACACAAATGTGCTAGATTCTAGTTCATTTGCTAGTAAAGGGGGTAATGTGTGAACCAGAAGTCAAATGACCAGATGTGTGTGATGTCATTCTGTAAGCCAGCACTGAAATAATGCTTTAATACTAGATGAGACAGACATCTCAGGGCAGTCTGTTTTTGAAACCTGACAAAGAAGAAAGACCATTCACCCACTTCATCTTGCCTTGCTCTAGTAAGTGAACTAGGAAACAGTATTTTTTCAAATCAGTCAGGAAAATATAGCAAGATTAGTTAAGTATTGATTTTTTGTATCTGTGTGAACCTTTCCATCAGTACTATTTTTAGTATTTCCTGTGATTGAAACTCTGGTGTTTTTTGTAAACAGATACTTTGTATTTTCATGTTTTATTATTATTTATTATTAAATATATTTAAGTTTTTCATTGTGGCTGGTCATTTACAGAATATTTTAACATTTGAGAGTAGCTATATTTATTTGATGACAGTGTGGCTGCTCCTGAAAGTCTTGCTGCATTGGTCAAACACTGCCATTTGTATTAGTATTAATTTTAGAGTGGCTAGCTTTGGAGTGTTCTGGTGGCAGTATATACCTTATAGTCTAGGCAGAGAGGCCATAGCCAGTGAATCTGTGCCAGCCTTTCCCAGGGTGTGTGTGTGTGTGTGTGTGTGTGTGTGTGTGTGTGTGTGTGTGTGTGTGTGTGTGTGTGTGTGTGTAAAAATCTAATCTCAAAGAATCTGTGTGTCAGCTGCTTGGAGCAGGGGCGCACAGAGCACTGGTTTCACAGAGAGGGTGGTGGAGGACTTGGTTTGGAACACTCGGCATAGGAATCAACTCTATAGCTGTGGTCAATGTGGAGTCTTATTTGGGGCCTGGTTAGAGAGTGGGAAACCCAGCCCCAGTACAGGAGTGTGTTCCCTGTGTGCTATTAAGGGAAATTGTGCTTGGTGCAGAGAGCTGCATCTGGAAATTCTGTGTGTATCTATGTTTGTTCCAAGTGAACATCCCTTGCCGGTGTTGCTGGTGAGGATTGAGGCTCCTTGATTCCTGGCCCAGAGGAAGGATGTCACAGAAGGGTTAGGAATTCCATGGACTTGAGCCTTATTTTTGACTCTAACAGGACTTGCTGGAGAGACAGATTTGCATTCCAAAGACTACCTCGTCTAAGGAATAAACTTCCCATGTTCATAAAACTAAGCTTGTTCCTTACTCTGTTCAAAAAGAATTTGGATAAATGGATGAGGATTCATAAATTCGCTCCCGGGATACTGCCCACATTTATTATGGACATAGGCAGTTTGTAAAATGACTCAGGGCTCCAGCACCCACTATCCTGATAGTACCTCATCCATTATCTGGGGAATTCAGGTATTATGTTATTATATCCTGGGTATTATTGGCAAGGCTTGTAAAAGATCTTGTGTCATTAGCCTAGTTATCACCTATGAACTTATGAACCTATGTAGACTTATTCAGTTATTTCTTCCTCCCACACTGATAGTTTGTCAAAAGTACTATCTTCTTCCCATTGCCTCCACAAGTCTTTAAAGTGAGGACATAGTTTTCCTATTATCCTGTCATGAAATGTGTTAAATTGTGAACAGCAATAGTGGGATGAATTACTTTCCAAAGCACCATTTGCATTTTTATCTGAGTAATGGAAAACTGTAATCTCAAGGAATACATAATACTTCAGTTATTTTGTCAGAAAGGTTTTTCCTTTCATTCTACATGAGGCCCCTTTAGATGAGTGACAGTATATTCCTTCCAAATAGTTGATGTTAAGTAGGGCATTGCACTTACTTTGTTTTTGCAGCAAGACAGTAACATAGTATAGTTTCAGCCATGCTAGCAGGTAATTTATCAAAGTCCATTGACATAACATCACTAGTAGCATTCTCTTCAGGTGTTTCAGTTTTCACAGGTGTAGCATTGTTACTATAATTGCATAGTATTGAGCTATGCAACCTTTTTCCCACATTTAAAAGAGGGTATGTCTACAGTTGCTACTCTTTCTCTGTTACCGAGATTTAATACAGGTTTAATACAGGTATAGACTGCTCAGTTCTATTTGCAGCTTTGTGACATAGAAAAACCTCTTCTAGAACAACAAAACTTTCAAAGTTGTTATGGTCAGTTTGACCCACCTAGTTTCTTAAAGCATTAAGTACAGATCTTTTAAATTTGTCAGTTGGTATAACTTCTGCCATTTTAATTTTAGTATTTTGATTTTCTGGCTCTAACCAAAAGGTTATTATATGCTTGAAATCGGGTAGTTGTCATCTTACTGTTTTGTTATGAGAAAACGTCTGTCCTTGAAATCTTTGGGTTTGTGTCTCTGAGCTAGCATCATCTCTGGCAAGACATGTCTTTTCAGCTGGTTCCAGCACTCCTGGTGGGAATACCACTTGAAGATAGTAAATTACATCTCATGGTCTTCCTCCTGAGTAAGTTGTTTTAATGGAGACACTATCTCAGGGATAACCACTGACTTAGCTATTTCAATAATCCCTTCAGCTGTAGCTGCAGTGATCTGCAGTAACTGCTTTGTTGTGGTCACCTTGGCACACAAACCATACATACTCTCAAAAATCCCAGCATGCACTGCAAGATCATCTCTTTCTCTCTGCCTGTGTGTCTCTCCCTCTCTCTCTCTCTGTCTCTGTGCTTTTTTTTTGGGAGGGAGGTGTTATACTGCCATTGGGACTGATAGTTGTAGTCTCAGGATTTCAGGATTAATAAATATTGCCAAAATGTCTGCTGCATGTGGAAGATTTAAAGCAGCTGAAAACATCAGTCGTATAAAAAATGCAATTTCTTATATACAAACGAAATTAAATGTAGGATATTCCAAGCAAAACAAATTCTAATGCATTAATCAAAAGCACTTGCAGGTCCCTTTACCTCATTCTTATGCTTCTTGGGAACAGTCTGAGTTGGTAGGTTTCTCTAGATGCCTCTGTTAGGAAGAATTTCCAGTTTCTCTTTCTTTTCCTAACCACCTTTACTTGTTAAGTGCTGATCCTACCCCTACTCCTGTCCCCACCCCTAGGTATTACCTTAGAAAAAGCCCTTTCCCTAACAGTACTACTATATGCATAGAGTATGTCTGCAAGTTAGTGGCAATTTTTTTTCACTGATCATGAAAAGAAGAATGGTTTTGCTTTCCAATCAGTGTAGTCTGACCATCTTTTTCTTTCACATAAATGTAGTGTCAACAGTCCAACATCTTTGTGATGTGTATTAATGTTCTGAAGTTGTTGTCTTCATTTGCTCTTCAACCTCTGGGTACTCAGATCCGGCACGGATCTCACTCTGCCGCCTTTCCAGCATCTGATCCAAGCTCCTCCCCTACCCATAATGCCCCTGTCTCCCTCCTCCCTTCAGATCTCGTTTGCCACGCTAACATAAACATCGTGATCTGATGCTATGAGCTTCCTTTGGGTAAGTGACTGAATTTTTTGTTAGTTTCTGTCTTCTTTATACTTAAATTTATATGTCTTTTATATCCTTTCTACCTCTCCACCCTTGCTCTGTTCCTCCAGAAAAAAAAATTCTTCTTCTTCTTCTATCTTCTGTCTGGAGCGTGTGTGTGTGTGTGCGTGTGTGAGTGAGTGTTGTTGTGGTTGGGCCTGTTTGTTGCAACTTTGTTGGAGAACCCCAAACCAGTCTTTAGAAAGTGCACACAGTGTGGCCATAAGCTCTGCCCAGCAGATGGCCACACTCTGTGCATGGTATGCTTAGGGTTTTCCTATCTTGAGTCCTCCTGTTCCATCTGCGCGGGCTTCAACCCCCGCACATTGAGGGACAGGAGGAACAAGCTAATTTTAAAAGGCCTTCTCACCCCTCCTACCACTGGGGCCCAGGCCTCCTCAACCCAGACTACTTATTCTGCTTCTTCTATCTCCACCCCGGCCTCTGGGACTCAACCTCCTGCCAAGAGGCCCAGGTACAAGCAAAAACAGAGAGACAGGCTGAGGAAGCAATCCCCTGATCACTCTGCCTCCGCTGGTCCACTGGGTAAGGTCCCCTCAACCCCATAACTGGAGTCTCCCTGGCTCCATTCCCCTTACTTCACCCCAGAGCCGGAGGAGCTTTGGATCTGTTCACTGGCCCCAGCTTCACCTCACCGATGCTCCAAACCAGTATTGGTGGCCTCTTCGTCCTGATCCACCCACAGTCTTTCCGAAGCAGATGTGGACAGGATGATGCAGAAATTTATCTGCACTCAGATACAGATGGAGTCTTGCCTGCCACCTCTCCCTCTGGAGCAGGGGGCATGCAGTCCATGTTCCTACCAATTACTCCTTCTCCGATCCAACCCCTGGTTACAGAGCCTTTGGATCTGAGGACTCTCAGTGTCGAGGGGTTGGCCCAGACAGTACCTTCTACCTCGACACTGGCCATTAACTTGAGTAGGTCAAATCCAACGACCTCTTATCCGTCTAGTTCTTGGAGCCATAGCCTCGGTGCTGGATCTGAGGGGATGGTGCCAGCTCTGAGCCTGTTGGAGCAGAGCCTTCCGATCAGAGTATCAGCGCCTAGAGGTTCTGCTCGGACTCCCCCTTTGATCCAGATGGTGGCAGACCCATCTGTACTTCCTTCTCAGACAGTTTGCTCTCCTTCGATGTGGCGGAGAGGGTTCTCTCAATACCATCGAGAAGCTTGACTATTTCATCTTTGGAATCTGCTGTGGTTCCCCTCTGTTTTTGGTATGAATTTCACCATCCTGCTACCTCAGGAACAGCCTGCTGCCTCTCTGCCCCAGGGAGCTCCTATGTGGGAGCAGCCAGATGTTTTTGAGTCCTCCCCAAAAACTCCCCCTGAGGAGGTACATCAGAAACATATGTGCATAAGGAGGCACATTGACTCCCCACCAGAGTCCCTTATGGAGGACACCGATTTGGAGGAAGGGGAAGGTTCCTCCTGGTCACCCCCCAAGGATGTCTCCTTTGGAGACATTATGGAGATCCTTCGACAGTGAGAGGGGTGGTCTGCCCAGAAACCCAACTCGGACAAATTGGTGTTCCTGGAGGCTTTGGTGCAGGACCCTCTACATCCTGGATGTCCCCTCCTGCAGATCCACTGGTGGATCTAATTACATCTCGGGCATAGAGGAACTGGACATGGTGGAACCAATTCCCAAACACCTCGACAAGATATTGAGTGCTTCCTCAGGTAGGACCCACTAGACCAAGGGATCCCCTGTAGATGCCGTGGTAGTGGCAGTGGCCACTAAGACGGAGCTCACGCAGGAGAGCTCCATGGTCCATCCGCCAGACAGAGAGTCTAGGACGATGATCACTTTGGGAAGTGGGTGTACACTTCAGCCACATTTTCGGTACATGCGCTGAATTATATGGCACATGTAATTAGACTCCAGCGAGACCTTTTCAATAAGATCACTGGGTGTACCCCAGGGTCCATTACGGCAGAAGACCAGAAGGCCACCCTCACGAAAATTCTAACACCTCTATGCGGCTTCTCTCTCATGCCACTGAGGGTGCTGCAAGAGCTGCTGAGACACGTTCTGACTCTGTACATTCTTGGAATCCTTTAAGGCGTCCTTTACTACTGCCCTGTATGACGGTTACACCCTCTTTGGAAAGTCGGTACGTGACACACTTGTCCAGAATGAGAAGGACTTGAAGACTCTGTCTGCTGTTGGGATCCTCTCTTCCACCCCCCAACTAACCTTTTTGAGGAATCAGCAGGGGGCAAAGAAAATGTTTCAAAAGTCTCAGAGCTACTCCCAGGACGCTTAGGACTCTCCTTACCCTAGAAGCAGAGGGGGATTCGGTAGACACCACCCCCAAGGCAGAAGGGGGTCTGAGGAATCAGGGGTCAGTAGATCCTTTCTTGGACAGACCTGTGCAGCAGCCCTGAAGGGTTGCCTGGCTGTTCAGCTCTGGAGGCAGTCGGGGGGCACCTCTCACTACACCCGACAGCCTAGGAGTCTGTCACGGATTTTCGTTGGGTGTTGCAGATCATATCCAGAGGCTATTCTATCCCTTTCAATCAATCACCTCTTCTGCCCAAACACCTCCTGGATGTTCCACCCATGCAAAGGGAGGAAGCAGCACTGGAAATTGCAAACCTATTGAAAAGCGAGTCATCCAACCCATCCCCCCAGACCAGGCCAGATTATTTTTGGTGCCAAAGAAGATGGGGGACTTAAGACCCATTCTGGATTTCTCCATTCTAAATCTGTCATTTGCCAAGATAAAATTCCGGATAGTCACTCTTTAATCTATCCTGCCCTGTCTGCAGGAGGGCGATTGGATGTGCTCATTTCACCTTCAGAATGCGTACTACCACATCAAAATGGACAGGCGTTCTCAAAGGTTTCTGTGCTTCCAGCTGTGGGCCAGTCATTACCAGTTCAGAGCTGTCCCCTTTGGTCTCACCACAGACCCCCAGGGTATTTACCAAAGTGATGGCAGTGGTAGCGGCTCACCTGAGACTACAGGGATCCTAGGTCTTCCCCTACCTGGACAACTGGCTCCTTGCTGCCCCTTCCAGGCATAAACTATGCC